>NW_026922747.1:0-82500 GCF_032062105.1 Saccostrea cuccullata
CATAAATTCGTTGTCACGACCTATGACATTCGGTAAGTACAAGATTTAGTATAGATTGCATAAAAATAAATAAATGCAAATGGTTAGGTTGAAGTTCAAAAAGGGTCAACATGGTCAAAGATCATCGCATGCCACAGTCGACAAATTTCACATTGTCAAGTTATCTCCCGTTGCGGACATTCGGTATATAACAGACGCAGATCCAGAATTTTTTTTTTTCAGAAAGGGGGGGGGGTGTCACACCTCAGTCAAAAAAATCAGCCCAAGATTTCCTGAGATGGAAATAAAAAATAATAATAAAAACAATGATGGTGGAGTCCCTGTTTTCTAAGGGGGAGGATGTCCAAAGTCATTTTTTTTCTCTACAGTACATATATAGTCTTATTTAAATAACTGCTAATTCCAGGGGGGAGGGGTCTGATCTCCATAGCCACTGACTCCCTGTACCTGAAATGACAATTGATCTTATGACTCCATAGGGGGAGGAACAGCGAAAGTCGGACAGTTTTTCGGACCTTCTCGTTTGCACCTTCGGTACACGCTCCAAACTCGTAACACATAGCCGAAAAGTTTTACGTCACATAAAACGATGTTTTTACCCTCTTTCTATTCTTAATTTTCATTGGTTAAAAGCTTTGTATTGCTATAAATCAAAACCAAACACGGAAAGGCAGAGGCTGATAAAGTCGGACAGCGACACAATCTCCCATGCAGAGTTGTCGTTCGTTCCTCTCTCAAACACCTCTGCAATGGGCTCACGTCAAGATTTTTGACATAACGTATAAAACGTGATATCTTAAGAATTGTTTCAATTTAAAGTAATAGTTCTGGATTGATTTAGTAAATATGTATCTCAAAACTCAGACATAAGCATAGAAATTGAATAGTAATTAATTAAAACAAACGCACTATTTCTAGTGTTTAACACTGTGTATACGTGAGCCAACGACAGAGGTGAATGTATGAGCCGATGGTAGAGAGTGACAGCGACAGTGAAAGTCGGACATGTAGAATTTAAAGTCGGACACACACTAGTTTCGGCATTTAAAGTCCAATTTACTTTATTTTTTAGGTTGTTGATTGTAGTGGATCATGCACAAAGTATCAAGGGGTGGGGTGGGGGGCTGACCCCTCACCCCCCCCCCCACATTTACTTTACGCAATTGAAAATTCAAGTTCATTGAAAGGCTGTTTTTCTCACCTCTACCTTTATATTACCGTCAAATCAGGGTAATCTGGTAATGTATGAATAAAATTCGGTTTTGAACGATGTAATCAAATGGAACGTACGTACCTTCCATCAACCTCTGAAATAGAATTTTCTTTGAGTTTGGAAAATTACCCACTCTTTCTATCTTGTCGTTTTTTTTCTTCACTCAGGTAAGTTGATTTTTGTTCTAGATTTTTTAGCCCCTCCCCAGCTTACAAAAATGATACCAAGTGCCCGGGAAAAAAAATTCGTGAACATTTAAAATTAATTTTACGTAATATACTTAGTATAATCGTGTGGATTATTTAGATAAATTTTCCATTTATATACCAAGAAATTTGAATTAGCATAAAGTACATGTATTATGCGATCTATAATCTATAAACCAATGTGTTATCGTGTGAATAATTTTTGGGTTTAAATTGTCTCCAAAATAAATCCAATTTTACACATTTATTAAATGGTTATAGACAGAAAACTATTTATCCTACTATCTTTACATTAGAATCAGTAATCTGAAACGTATTTAATTTTCAAGAAGGAAACCTTTTCTTTTCCTGAATGAGTGAAGAGTTATAAACATGTAACTCAAATAAAGCCATGAAAAATTGAATATGTTGATTTTTTTTGATAGACTTTATTTCCTTCTCTTTGTTTTCCTTTTCTTCTTTTATTTCCCTCGGTTTATGTCTACAGTATTTCATTTATCTGCAATATTATATCACTCTGTTGCTGTTAAAATTCAGTGAGGTGGTTTTTGCTTTACGTGTTTTTCATTGTTTTTTTCTGAAATGAAACAATTTCTATAAGGCAAGTGCGATAAAACGTTTTTTTTCTTTTTTATTTTTTTTTTATTCTTCCTTCCAAAAAGTTGCAGCGAATCGGCAAAATTTGATTGCAAAAGCTAAAATACTCTTAAATTGCCAGTAAGTTTAATAACATAATAATAAATTGTTCTAGTATTTAAAAATATTACTATTAAAAAACAATTTATTCAATAAAATGTGCTGTCCGACTTTAAATTCTCCCCTGTCCGACTTTAAATGACAGAGAATGTAAAGTCGGACAGATGAATTTTAATGGTTTACTAAATAAATATCCACCAAAAAATTATTATTATGGGAATTTGTAATATTATTCATTTAAAAGTATGATTTAATTACAAAATATATTGGCAATCACGGAGGACCGACGGCAAACTGAAGATTTCGCCAGAAATAACTAAGGTCACTACCGACAGGTGCGCGCTCGGTGCGCATGCGAATTTTATCCGGATCCATGAGATGCGTATGTATCCTCTAAATTTTAGACATTATATCAAACGTTTTCACGACTATGTTTGTATGAAACAACCAATAACATCCCGTAGACGGAGATACTGAAAGAAAAATACACATGACACTAAATTTAGAAACGATTTTATTCTGAAAGAGAAGAGTGTCCGACATTCGATGCTGTCCGACTTTAGCTGTTCCTCCCCTAATAGTAGAAAATTTTTTCATTTGACTATTTATACATATTTTGTTTCCTATGTTTATGTATTTTTGTCTGTCCACGGAAACTTTAACCTTGCCCATATTTTTTAAGTGGATTGGGCTATACACATGGCTTCAATATTTCATAGGTAAATTTCTTTTGGCAAAACCTTTTAATGGGTACCACCAATTTTGACCTCTTGATCTCTTGACCTTGGAGTTTGACCCAATTTTACAAGAAAAATACCTTGAACTTGGCGTAAGTTTTGAACAGGTGGTGCTAGGACTTTCATGCTCTTACATGTGTAATCATTGTGAACTTTCAACAGGTATAATTATTTTTGACCTAGACCTTAGAGTTGAATCCAATTTAACTTTAACCTTGGCAATAACTTTTGAACAGGTGAGGAAGTTCTAGGGATTTCTCCCTTTTTTCACATGTGTATTCCTTGTGACAAGACTTTCCCTTTGATACCAACAATTTAGACCCTTTGACCTTGACCTTGGAGTTTGACTTACATTTGAGAAACTTCAACCTTTGCCAAAAGCTGTCGTAACAGTTGCTGTCACAACAAACAAACAAATTACTAAAAAAAACACAGAATACATGTACATATTTTATATTCAACAGATATACATCTGGTCATATCTCTAGTTCTCCCTTGAATGAGACATGGTGATATAAATTTTAATAAAAATAATTATAAGAGTTGAAAAGGTTGTGCATATTGAAATATACTAAGCTCTGCGGATGAATTAGATATACCAGTTTAGCTTTATTTTGCTACCCAAAGCACCTTGATTAACTATTTATAAGCATACTGTTTTCTGAAATGTACTGATTTCTGTTGTCCATCTGTTTATCTGCAAACTTTTCACATTAACTTCTTAAGAACCACTGGGCTAATTTCAACCAATTTACATTTAAATATGCAGGGTACTTTTTAAGCGCCCGGATCGATAGATCCCGGGCATATATTGTTTTTGTCCTGTCTGTTTGTCTGTTTATCTGTTTGTCTGTTTGTCAACTTTAACCTTGGCCATAACTTTTGAACAATAAGGGATAGAGACTTCATATTTGGTAAGCATACTCCACTAATAAAGTCCTTTCAAATGACTTCAAGGTCAATGACCTTGTGACCTTGACTAAGACATATGCTAAAAATAGCTTTTTCCACTGTTTGTCATAACTTTTGAACCATAGGAGATAGGGACTTCATATTTGGTATGCATACTCCACTAATAGAGTCCTTTCAAATGACATCAAGGTCAATGATCTTGTGACCTTGACTGTGACCTATATGCTAAAAATAGCTTTTTACACTTTTTGCCATAACTTTTGAACCATCAGAGATAAGGACTTCATATTTGGTATGCATACTCCACCAATTAAGTTCTTTCAAATGACACCATGGTCAATGACTTTGTGACCTTGACTGTGACCTATATTCTAAAAATAGCTTTTTCCACTTTTTGCCATAACTTTTGAACCAAAGGAGATAGGGACTTCATATTTGGTATGCATACTCCACCGATTAAGTTCTTTCAAATGACACCATGGTCAATGACTTTGTGACCTTGACTGTGACCTATATTCTAAAAATAGCTTTTTCCACTGTTTGTCATAACTTTTGAACCATAGGAGATAGGGACTTCATATTTGGTATGCATACTCCACCGATAAAGTCCTTTCAAACGACGGCAAGGTCAATGATCTTGTGACCTTGACTGTGACGGATATGCTAAAAATAGCTCTTTACACTTTTTGCCACAACTTTTGAACCATAGGAGATAGGGACTTCATATTTAGTACGCATACTCCACTGATTAAGTTCTTTCGAATGACACCATGGTCAATGACCTTGTGACCTTGACTGTGATCAATATGCTAAAAGAAGATTTTTTTAACTTTGTTGCCGCCGGGCGCGTAGTGTTTCACAAACACATCTTGTTCCAACATAAATCTTCTTCTCAAAAACAGCAAAGACATTTATTGTCCCCATTTTTCCTAAAGGTAGGGTACATTAGGCCATCCTTAAAAAATTGTTTTTTTGCGGTAACGCGACCGACTCACCAAAATCCACCCTACTGGATTTTTTTTATTGGTTCAAAAATCTTTTTTTTTTTTTTTTTACATATCCATTTTCTAATTTTATCCTATTGACATTTTTTTACGTCCCCATTGCACCTGTAGACACCGTTTTTAAAAAAGAACTGATGTGTTCTGATATTTGAACAATAAAAGATTGGATTCATTAAGAATGCCTTAATTTTCTTGTTTGATTAGTAACTTAAGGTCATTGGCAACGCAGGGTTTCCGGAGAATAAAGGTTTATACATAGGTTTTCTCACTTATGAAAAAAAGTCATTGAGAGTGATCTCCCGTATGGAATTCTCTAGGCGCTGAAAACCAATAAAGCATAGATTACAGACTGAGAAGTAAACAAAAACACGTGTGTTTTTATCGGATATATTCAACTCTACAGTAATAAAAGAAAAGCAGCGATGGGTTTGTTCACATTGTGCTGAGAGGGCAGACAGTCAACAGGCCGTCATTTAGAATAGGTACATGAATGCTGGGAAGTGCAAAGATGTGAATTAATTTTGCTGAAAGTGGTGATAGCCAGGTAGACCGAAAGAGAACGATTCTATAGGTTATGTAATTGAGACACCATTAAAAGTTACTATAAATCCTTGTTAAAATGTTTTATGACAGTTCGCTTCCAGTAAAGTAAATTATAGAATAGAAACAAACAACCAGTCTCTTGATCATAATGAATATTGATTAGAAGTGAAGGGAAGTAACTCAAAATTAAAAACAGTGCCAGTATTTCTGTGTTTTGTTTCAATATTTTCATTTTCAGCCTAATTATATGCATGTCATCGGAAATAAGGTTTCAACAATGTATTTAATGTATAAACCTTATGAAATACATGGGTTTTGGAGAAAATGTATGGTTGAAAATAATATAGGGCCATTTTTTCAACATTTTACAAAGGAAATGCATTGAAAATTGTAAAAACATTGATTTGACAATATCTATAAAGGAAGGCTGGCTTGATGGGTAAAAAGGACCTGAATTGAATATGTTTGGTACCATTAAACCTGTTCAAAAAATCTTGAAAAATCCTATACAAAAACCAGAAACGTTGCCAATGTCCTTAAAGTGAAATCTAAGACATAGTTAATACCTCTATATAATCGAAATTTAATTCTGACTTTTTGTCTCCAAAAAAAAAAAAAAATAAGCCTACCTACCTACCCACACCTAAAATGATGAGGCGCGTTACCGCAAAAAAATTTTTTTTTAAGGATGGCCTTAAATCTCATTTGTTTGTCAATCTGCCCATCTGTCACAATAAATTTAACCTTGGTCATCATGGTCGTATATTTTGAATGAGAAGAGATAGGACTTTTATATTAAACATGTGTATTAGTATTAAATGGGACAATACCATTCTACATACACTATGATTTTCATTACCCATGATCTTGAAGTTTGACCTAATTTCCTTAAAAAAATTAATTGCTTTGAATTGATCATTTTGAAAGATAAATGAAAGGGCATTCATATTACCTGTGATAAGACCTTCCAAAATGTATCATGACTTTTTGACTCTGTGACCTTGACCTTGAAGTTTAACTTAGTTTTCATTAATGTTGTATTTCCTTTTCATTGAGAAGAGATTTGACTTTCACATTTCAAGTGAACATTACCCATAACAAGAGGCTCCCAACATGCTATGATTTTTTTATCCCTTGACCTTGATGTTTTAACAAAATTTCAAAAGAGTGAACTCTCCCAAAAGATGATAAGACCACTGTTTAAAACAAAAAAAGGAGTGCTGAATAAAATGTAAGAGGAGTTCAGGGAAGATGGGGCTTTTTCCATAAAAAACATCATTTTTCGACCCTTATTTGACCCCCCGGGGCAAAATCAAAACTCCGAAACCTAACTGCACATCTGCATGACCCCACCAACCATCTCCCAAAAGCTGGTTAGGCTACTGAGTAAAATGTAGAAGGAGTTCAGGGAAGACGGGGCTTTTTGGACAAAAAACATCATTTTTCGACCCCCATTTGACCCCCCGGGGCAAAATCGAAATTCCGAAACCTTACTGCACATCTACATGACCCCACCAACCATCTCCCAAAAGCTGGTTAGGCTACTGAGTAAAATGTAAGAGGAGTTCAGGGAAGACGGAGCTTTTTGCTTAAAAAACGTCATTTTTCGACCCCCATTTGACCCCCTGGGGCAAAATCAAAATTCCGAAAGCTTACTGCACATCTACATGACCCCACCAACCATCTCCCAAAAGCTGGTTAGGCTACTGAGTAAAATGTAGAAGGAGTTCAGGGAAGACGGGGCTTTTTGGACAAAAAACATCATTTTTCGACCCCCATTTGACCCCCTGGGGCAAAATCAAAATTCCGAAAGCTTACTGCACATCTACATGACCCCACCAACCATCTCCCAAGAGCTGGTTAGGCTACTGAGTAAAATGTAAGAGGAGTTCAGGGAAGACGGAGCTTTTTGCTTAAAAAACGTCATTTTTCGACCCCCATTTGACCCCCTGGGGCAAAATCAAAATTCCGAAAGCTTACTGCACATCTACATGACCCCACCAACCATCTCCCAAAAGCTGGTTAGGCTACTGAGTAAAATGTAGAAGGAGTTCAGGGAAGACGGGGCTTTTTGGACAAAAAACGTCATTTTTCGACCCCCATTTGACCCCCCGGGGCAAAATCGAAATTCCAAAACCTTACTGCACATCTACATGACCCCACAAACCATCTCCCAAAAGATGATTAAGCTACTGTGTAAAATGTAGGAGGACTTCAGGGAAGAAAAGTGTGACAGACGGACGGACGGACGGACGGACATGAGTAACAACAATATACCCGAACTTTCTTTAGAAAGTGCGGGTATAATTATGAAAAATATAAAGCAAAGCGAACGCCTTTTTGTGTGCAGATCATGACATGTACTGAGCTCCACGGGTATTTGTTGTCCTGAGCGCATTAAAGCTGAACACTTCTCATAAATAGGCACTGTGTCAGACGGGTATATAAACCGTTCGCTTTCGTTACACCCGATTGCATATTCGAAACTCGTGGCCGACATGTAGTACTCCTATCTTGGTCTTAGATTTTTTACGTTTATTTCTTGTTTTTATGTGCATTTTCTGTTTGTAAATAATGTATTGACCTGCATTTTCCATGATACCTTTGTCTTGTTTCGGAAAAAATGCGTAAAATGTAATAATTTTATCGATATTGAGTAGCACGCTTTGTAAGATGTACGTCTACACTCGTTGGATCTCTGTAATGAAATACATTGAGCTGACTAGCAATCTGCTTCTTATATAGGGGTTGTAGGGAGAGCGTTGAAGAATGGGAAATATGGCGGACTATGCCTATTTACGAGTAGTGTTCAGCTTTAATCTTGACGCCCAAATTCTTATTTGGCTTGTGATACCTTTAGAAAGCATGTGTACCTAGATGGAAGTTAACATGCGCCATCCCATAGTTTAAGTTTTATTAGGTGATTACACCTCCTATACCCGATTTCGCGGATTCAACGATACTCTAATATCGAGTATTATACGCGATTTCAAGGATAATACCCAATTTCGAGTATTCTCTCCAATCTGTTTAACATAGAATAAATTTCTAGCTCATTAGGTTTTGAATTTTTTTTTTATTTTGCACTGTTTTGACCATAAAAAATGATCAGTTTAAATTATTAAAAATAAAAGTAACAGAATAGAACTTTCATCTCCGTCAAATTCACTGAAACGCTTTATACGAAAAAAGATTTCGGTTCTTTAAATTTAAAATAAAATAACTAAAGAAAACTTAGAAAACAAACCTCTCGAGAACTACACAAAGACGACATAAACTTGACTTATTCCTGTGTTAAAGTGCAATGCGTTAATTCGATTTTCATTTTCTTATTCATTTTTATCAATAATTTGTTTATTTACCTATTGTAATGGTTAAGGGGCGTTTGAATAAACGCATAGAAGACCCATGATAATGGAATGACCTGACGGAAGGACTTATACTCCGGGGTAGATGTTAGGGACAAACTATTAGAAAGTAGTTTGTATGAATTGACATCAAAATCAGCCATTAACCGTGGCGCAGAGGGTACAACTAATACGGGAGACGACTTTAGTCATATAGATTACCCACAATCAAGTTACACGCTGTATGAAGATGAGCATAGGGACATGAGAAGAGCCTGTAAATATGACTCGCTGAGGAAAAGTTCACTTAGACAACCTGTGTTTTCCGAAGCACGATCCACACCTGGGTTCTCTTGGCGTACTCCAAGTGCTTCAACAGCAACAACCAGTGTGACCTGGACATCAGGGATAGGAGTTGGACATGGTTCCAATATTGGATTCCAACAAAATCCAAATATGAGTACGAAGGTCACACAAAGTTATGATGCAGGAGGTTCGTATGGTAAAAACATAATGAAACCAGCGACATACGACGGAACCGGGTCTTGGATAGACTATAAGGCCCACTTTGAGGCATATAGCGATATAAACATGTGGAATGCGCGCCAGAAAAGTTTATATCTTGCAGCGACATTGAGAGAACAAGCACAGACTGTCCTTGGTAACATGAAGGGAGGTACGGCTTGTACATATATGGATTTATGTAATGCACTGGAAGACCGCTTTGCATCAGCCAATCAAACAGAGTTATATCGGGCAATGCTGAGAGATAAACGACAAAACGTGTCCGAGACATTACCGGAGCTTGGTGAGAGTATTAGACGCTTGTCTCACCTTGCTTACCCGACAGCACTTAGGGAAGTCACAAAAATGATTGCCAAGGATCAGTTTGTTGATGCTTTGACAGATGTTGATATGCGCTTAGACTGTTCAAAGTTAATTCTACGTTTAACGTCACATCTAAAGTTCAAAACCTACGAGGGAGGGAGGATAAAAATAAACAAATAAAATTTTCAAACAATTGTGAATTTATTCAAATTAACCTATTCAGTACATTAAAAACATTACAATTAAGTAATAAGAGCATTTAATTGATATGACACCTAAGATTAATTTCCCTAGCCGAGTTTTTCCTTAGCATGTAAATCAGTTTGAGTCGTATTGTTAGCAAACAATGTAGTCTAAGACTGAATGTACAGGAAAGTGGCTTTTAACTAGGCCTCAGTTGTCCTTTGGATTTATATTGCCACACGTCCATGGTACCCTGGAGGCAAATGCTTCTTCTTGTGGGAAAAGTTGATCAATATCTACAATTAAAATTATTGATGACAATATTTAAAACTGTTCATGTTAAAATATCCTCAAAATGAATTATGTCGTATTTTTTCTTAGTACTAGATCTACTAGCATCAAGTCTTGAAAGTGTGAATACTAATATTTGGACCATACTGATAGCTGTTAGATTATCTTTAATACCTTGAATTCCACACAAAAGACAGGATTCTTCACGTCGTGGAATACCCCAACCACTTTCCTTACTCTCTTTCACTTGAAAGGTCCTATCTTCGGTAAGCTTCTCCCTGCTCAAATGGTTATGACAAGTATTATCTTTTCCAAAAATTGTAGCTATTTGTAGGGACATGAATTATGAAGAAATCAATTACTTTAATCATTACTGTTCCTTTCGATTTTTACAGAAATATTTATGAAACATATTAGTCAGATTTAATGATGCTTTTCACTGTATATAAATCTTGGTTTTTGACACAGTTTCCACTCAGTAAAAAAGTTTTTCGATTCTCTCCAAAATACAATGAAAAGTTCAGCAAATAGAATCACGAACTGAAAGTCTGTCACTGTCAGTCGGTACATGTGATTCGAAGACTGACAAAAAAATCAACAAACTAGACTTTGTCATTAACTTCAATCATAAAATAATCTATTTTTTTACTTACATTTATGGTCCCAAACTCTTTAAATCACTAGTTTTCTTTAATAAGACACCAACTGCCTTTACTGCGGCTATCAAAGCACATTTTCTGTCACTACGGGAAGCAGAATTCAGTCGTTAATTGAAGAACCAAACCGGAACGGACATACGGAATTCCGAATTGTTTGTTTTTTTCAAAGACGAATTTCTCCTAAACCTACGCGCGCGGGTGACGTTAAACATAGTTTTAATTTTAAACAGCCTTACGCATTCAACAATCGAGGCCTAAATCGCTAAATGATGCTGTACGTTTGGCGGTTGAAATTGAGGCTTTCTGTAGAGCCGAACGCCAACGTCGGCATGATGTCAGATTTGCACGAGTAGCTACTGGAGATCAAGAAAGTATAACAGAGTCTCAAAATGACTCAAGTGTGAGAGATGAAATGAAGCAGCTACGTAATGAACTGCAGGAATCGTTAAGAAGTTTAGAAAGGAAAATGGCAGACATGGTTATTACAAAAGAGACCCCAAAAGCACCAGGTTCTAAATATTTATTTAAACCAGATGCTTTTCCATATAAATGTCACAATTGCGGAAAGCGTGGTCACATGATGAAAGACTGCTTGGTAAAGCTTAAGAAAACTAATGATAAGACGCAGAAACCCGAGTCTTACGGTGAACCAAAGACAGGAACAGAGACTCAAACCGGGAATAAAACCAAACAAGTAGTATCTAGTACAACTGCGGTCAAGGAAGGACAATTAAAACAAGAAGCTGGTTTGTTCATCAAAGCTTTGGTGAATCATGTGCCATGCAATTTTTTGGTTGATACCGGGGCAACCTTGACAATTTTAGCGGATAGACTTTGCAATGAAATAGAAAGTGAAGGGGATGGTAGACTAGAGCTTGTTACTCAAAGTATTCAAGGTGCGGATGGAACACCCCTGAAGGTTAGAGGAAGAGGGAATTTTTCACTTCGACTTGGTGAAAGTGAATTTAAATGCCATGCTGTTATTGCAAACTTCAAAGCTGATGGCATCCTGGGTTTAGATTTTCTCAAGTCTAACAAATGTTTATTAGACTTATCTGAAATGAAAATGCATATTCATGGAGTGGAATATGAATTGCATTTACAAGGACATATTGGATGTTTCTGTGTGAAACAAGAAGCAATATCTAGGCTTAGACAAAGGGAAGTCACATATTCAAGTCAGTTACATGCATCAAATCCCAGGATGGGAACAAAGAGACCAAAGTTGAAGAAGTCAAGCCAAGGAAAAACCAAAGCTGAAGTGACCAAACCTCATATCGGTCCCACTGACAGTTTGGCTTGTGGTTTGTCTAATTGTTACAAAGGAAAACTTTAATGTGAGCAGTGTGCTCGTATCTTTGCCAAGAAGACTGTGCTTAGAAGACACTTGAACAGAGCACATAATTGGAAAGAGCCAAAAGAAACCGCAGAGTCGGGACTAGTTGGAAAGTCTCCAAATATGTCCCCTGGAGTACAGGTCAGGTTAAGGTGGAGGATCCAGGAGAGCTTATTTTCGAGGAGACAGATTTAGGGGTTTGAAGGACGCGTAGAAAGAAGATGGCTCCCTGTCTACCAGGATTTGAAAAGATGACCTGTGGAAACAAGTATCGGAAGAATGGTGAAACAGTAGTGAGACTAAAAGACATTTGGTTTGAATGAACAATCTTAATGATAAGGGATTTTATGTAATTACTCTTTGTACTTGTTGTATGTCTTTAAAAAAATGTTTGATAGGTTTTTTATAAAAGTAGTGTTCCCTGAATTCCAAATAGTTTCAGCCTAAAAAAAATTAATAATATAAATAGTAAAAAAAAATCCTTTAGTTTTGAATCATATCACATGCGGGACGCATGATATCGGAGGCATGGGTAATGTAATGGTTAAGGGGCATTTGAATAAACACAAAGAAGACCTAAGATAATAGAATGACCTGACTACCCTTGGAATAGAATAGTCCAAGGGTATATAAAGCGATGCTTAAGGGAAATCAGGCATTCAGAAATTAGCTGAAGAAGCTGACAGCTGAATCAAAAGCTGAGAGACGGGCATGGTAGAATAAAGAATAGAAGCATCAGTGGCAAGTAGTCCTAGGGAATTGATGGATAAGTTCTGGGTGTAGTAAATCTGAAGAAGATTGAGACACTCAGTTCTTATCTATCAATAAGAACCTAGGAAGAGAAACACGGTGCAAAAGCCATTACCAGTCCACGTCTCTGGATAACAAAAATTAAAATAAATTGTGATTTTCCCTCAGATAGAGCGGCCCTACAATTATTAGTCCAATCATTAACTCAGACAGAGTAAGAGAAAAAGCTATACACTGTACATATATCCCTTGTAGAACCCAATCTTACACGTTACACCTATCATTTATGTTTAAATTAAGAACTAAAAGAAGAAAATATAAACCACCCTGATAACACATTATAATGCCTAGAAAAAAGGTTAAATTAAGGAAAGCAGTCGATTCATGAAAAAAATCTCAACAAATACAAATCTGTGAAAGATTAAGAAATAAATTTTAAAGTTTTTCATACAAATCTTGTTTAAACAGTGTATTTGCAATTTTAAAACACAAATAGACTTAAAACCAGTGTCGTAAAGTGCTCGAGAAACCATCGATGCATTGGGACATATTGTCCAATTCAATCTGAAAAGATAGTTTATTTATACAACAATTAAAATACCACGTGATAAGCATTCGTACAGACAGCCAATCGCAAACCCGGTTACCGACTACAGATATATGTGTTCTAATCATGTCGGATGTAGGCGGGTTTCATGCTTGTAAATGACCATATATAATATATTGAATACATCTATCTTTGGCATTTTCATATTAACAAAGAGGATAGAATAGGGTCGTTAAATATACCTTGTTAAATGTAATCTATAATTAGGTTGTTTGATGACTGGCGTATTGCTCCAATTTCATATCAATTTCTTTATTTTCCTCATCAATACATAAAGCACAGAGCTGATGTGACCGCTCGACAGGGATAGCCTACACCTCCTTGGCATTAGATATCACCCTCTGAATATCTGGTGTCAATGTATAATGTTTACAAATTTGTACTGTATGAAGGTAACCTTGTGGTCGTTCACCCTTTATTATTTTCATATTACTCCGATTGAACAAGAGTACATTTCTTTCCAAAACTTCAAAAGATATCAAAACTATATAATTATAAATTACTGTTAATGTTTGGTTCATTTTTTCTGTTTTCTTGCTACGCATCAAAAGTACATTTATTGTTTTGAAATACTTTGAGTTGAGATTTCTTTTATGACAATAATTATGATATTTTAAAGCCTGTTTAATTTTTTCAACTACATTTGATATAGTGGAAGAAAGAGAAGAAAACAAATTAAATAGCTTTTGAAATTGAAATTTTTAAAATATAATTTGAACAATATTACTTTGTAATTACAGGTTTGATATCTTTTAAAAAATAATATTTTAGGAACATTTTGTATAATACTTTAGACAAAAATAGTGCTAATATCACCGACCATTTTTTTCTGGTAGCAACATAAAATCTAACATAAAGAATATGCAAAATATATTTATGTAACACAAATGAAATTGGGAGGATACAAAACGTAGCTAGATGAAAAATATTTTTGAAACTCCTTTTACCAGCTTAAACATGCCTCTATTTCCTTCCAGTATTCAATTCCGCTGACGTTTTTCCGGCTCTGATAACAGTTTCTCCCAAATTAACAATTATTTTTTCCTGTTTTAACATGTCTTTCTTCTGCAGTAAGTATCAGATTTCCTACCAGACCACCATTTGTCAATTCAACCGTTATAACATTGTTTCCAATACTTAATTTAAGGGTGATCCGACTTTCTCAAAAAATATCGCCATTTAACTTTTTTTAGTTGCTTGTGTTAACTTTGAACACATGTATGGTATGCTAGCAATCAGAAAAGTAGTCAGATGAAATTGACTTTATTCGAGAGAATTAAGCAGGGTTTTTTTAGCTGCAGATCTGTAGCTATCCGAAAAAAATATGCATTGATAGACCTGATAGCTACAGTGCCACCCATTGAAAAAAAATGTATATTCATTGCACACAAAAAAGTGCTCTCGGTTCTTGATTTTTTCTTCCGAATTCTTACCTCAATTGCAAAAGAGGGAAGATTTAAAAAGAAGGTTTCTCTCTCTCCTCTGTCAAGTACATTCGTAGTTGACATCTGAACGAAGCATTTTGAACCGAATCATCTTTGAAACCAAAATGGCAGTATATATAATCAAAATGTTCGATGATTACAATATCAGGGTCAGGCGGATATTATAAACAATTATGACGAATGTTTTGTTGTGGAAAGAGTCAAAGAATATGTTAGGAACACACGATTAGTAATATTTTGAGATTGCAGTTTTAAGAACATGGAGAAATAAAACGAAAACCGAGCACGCTTTTAGTGCGCAATAAAGATACATTTTTTCAATGGGTGGCACTGTAGCTATCCGGTCTATCAATATATATTATTTCGGATAGGTACAGATCTGCAGCAAGGTTTATTATTATAAAGGATAATTTACTTCAGACAATATTCTGACTTTATAGGTTTTATCAAACACAATGATATAGTGTAAGAAAATGTTTTTGCGCTTTTTTTAAATCTTAAACAAGAGTTTGATTCTGTTTGGATAAATGGTCTCTGAAGTGACCTTTTGAATTATGGAATTAAAGGCAAATGCTTGTAGTCGGTAATTTACCGAGATGTATCATATGTGGATAAAAAGCCCTGCAAAACACGTTGTCATCTCTTAAAGGTATCCTAAAAGTTGTAATTAATTCATACTCAACTTTAGTTTTTTAATTCATTATTAAATAATTGTTAGTAAGAGGCAACAATTACTTATTGCTACGATGATCCTTTTAATAAACCAATACTTGACAATCGAAAGCCTCGCATTTTAACAATGTGTAAATACAATACTTCATATACTATATATGACCTCTATGGGGGAAAATGAGATCAATATGAGTTAAGTTTGTTCTGTTGTGTCATTGTATATACATATAAGTTCATTAATTTCTTAAAAGCATCTTTTCTACTTTCATGAACAAAGTTTCACTCTGTCATCAATAGATTTAGTTTGAATTTAGTTTGCAGTTTATCTGTTTTGTGCTTTATCGTTTAATTGTTTACCAATATGAGCAATTTATTTATGATAATGTAGGTATAATATAAAAAGTCCAGCATCACAATCTACTTCTAGATTAAAAGCAACACATTGGTCTTACTTTGTGATAATCTCATACACATTCTCTTCTAATGTCGATGTTCAAATTTTATTCTATGGTTTTCAAACGTCAATTTGGGACCACATTGAACATAAGAAATCTTATATTCCTTTAGCTTCTAAGAAAGTAAATTAGATTTAACCTTTTATCGGTTCAAAACATTTTAAGAGTTGTTTTCCGCAGATGATTTTGGAAGAGAAACACTACCCAGCTAGCACAAAACATAACATCTGGAGCAAAGTAGGGAAGGATAATGAGAATTTCTATTGCTGGCTGGACAATCTTCGATGTTCATTTTATTTTATATCGGGGTACCATGCCATTCACCTTATTGGATTTAATATGATGTTGGCTTAGAATATGCATGGACACAGATAATTTTCTGTATAATATCAAGACTAATATATCTTAATAGCATTTCACACAGAAATATATTAAAATTTTATTTCATTTTATAGGCATTGAAACTCCAATTTCGGGGGTGGTTTTGATTTATACATCCTTGCAATCTCACAAAGTTTACTTTTATTCCTTGTATTTGGTAAAAGAGGCAATCTTGTTGTGTATTAATGAAAAATATTATAACTTTAATTCAAGAAATAATTATATTCAGAAAAAAATGTTAGCAGCAAAACCCTTCCCAAGTATCGTCATTCCGCGCTAATGGCTGTGTGCAGTTTAGCAAATAGCTCAAACCAGTGAAACGTTAACAGTCTTTGTAAAAAGGACACGAGAGCTCTGTTATTGTTGATGTTTTCGATTCTCCGGGTGCGTTAATTTTTTAAAGTCTCCTCACCACAACTGCACGGACTGACAATATAATGTGTATGTTTTGCTTTCCAACATTTCTTCTCTCAATTTTCTGGATTATAGTATTAACATTTTTCATTTATACACAATCAGATTGCTCCTCTTCTTAAGTATTAAAAATAATATTAAAATTTATGAAGGAGCAATGACGTGTCAAACCTGTCTAAAAAATTGAAGCTTTAATAAATTTTATATGAAATAAGATTTTTGAAATATTTTCGTGTGAAATGCTATTCAATAGATAAGACGTATTATAGTACAGAAAAATATTAACTTTCCACTTATTTCCATGTACCTTTAAATCGGTGATCGCCCAAACATGATTCCCACCCGTGTTGTTCTTTGCAAATAGTATATTAAATTGTATTAGTTCACACAAGTACTTTCAACATTAGAAGTTAATTTTAATTCTTTAGGTTTCAATAGGTCAGGGTCAACAATTAATGAAAATTAAAATAAAGTTAAAAGTTAAAATATTCCCATTTGTTGCAAAACTACTGTTTAATATTAAATTAATTTTAATATTAATTTGATCATTGTAAAATATAAAATGTAACAAAAAAAATAACAAGTTTTATTTAGCAGCTTCATCATTTACCTTAAAAACATCTAAGTACCCTGATGTTTGAAAAAAGTTGAAGAAAAAAGAAACAAACCTTTCATGAACTGCGCTTGGATAACGCCAGTTTCTCTTGTTCTTGAGTTGAATTGCATTGCGCGTTTTTTATATTATTATTTTTATTTTCTTATTCATTTATTATTCTTGGTTTTCAGTAAAAAAAAAAAAAAAAAAGAAACACGCATTGAACACGTAAAAGCAAAAAGTTATTAAGAAAAAAAACTAGAAAAGATATCAAATGAGAACATTTCTTATAAAAAAGTGAAAATTAAAAAAAATCAATTGTGAAAAAAATCAAACAAATACAAATATGTGAAAGGCTATGAAATATGCGCTTGCTTTACATCTTGGCTTGAAGTGCATTCGTTATTTGATAATACGAATAGACTTAAACCAGTGTCGTAGCCACCGATGATTTGGGACAGGTTGCCCACTGCAATTTCAAAAGGTGGTTTATTTATACAAAACTTACAGAATCACGTGATTAGCATCCGAAAAAATGACCAATCATATGCCCGCGTACTGACCACAAATATCCGTGAAATAATGATGTCGGATGTGGGCGGGTTTTATTGCTTGTAAATGTCTATGTTGAATAAAATTCAGAAACTGATGTTCATATACTAAATATTTCGATATCTAGCATATATTATTATAGAAAATAGAAAAAGGTTGTTATATTGACCTTGTTAGGAAATATATCCTATAATTGGGTTGTTTTATGACTGGCATATTACATAAATTTATTTTAATTTCTTTGTCTTCCTAATCAAAACCTAGGGCTTATGACTGATGTGGTCCCTAGATAAGGGATACATTCACCTTCTAGGCATAGGCGTTGGGTCCTTGGGGACTTAGCCTCTCTCATTTTTTCCCCGCAAAAAAAGAAATTTATAGGCATTGAAAATTGGGATATGCCTTTTCTCAGTTGGTTTAGCCCCCACTTTCGATTACCCCCCACTTTCAGTTCTATTCCTAAACCCTTGCGTACTAGACATCATGAATTTCCAGGGGTTAATGTTTAATGTTCCAAGATTAATATTGCATGAGGGATTTCTTGGGCTTGTGCACTGTTCGTTATTATATCACATCTTTCCGTTTGAGCTTAAGTTAATTTAATGAAATGAGATATGAAATTATGAATAACTATATATTTTTTGTGTATTTTTGTTTATCTCTGATAACCATGTTATGTAATTTTATTATTTTTATATACCTTGCCATTTTCTTAAAAGAGAAAAATTATCATATTATAGTTTAATTCAATATGCAAAATTGTTATAAATCCGAAAATGTTTATTTTACATTTGACAAAGAAAAGGGGGGAAAAGGAAGATATTTTTATTTTAATTCTAAGAAAAGAAAAAAGTGTTCGTTTATTTTTTTTTTTAAATGAAATAGTGTTTAAAACACCGATCACCTAGGTTATAGAGCTTATCTTTCATGACAGAAATTAATATACCAGCATTCTAAAAACGCACGTTAAATCTTGGAAAATTTGATGCTAATGCAAAAGAAGCAAGTAAGAAAAGATCAATGAAAACCTCGCTTTAATATTTGTGTATTTGATATATCAACAGGTTCATTTCAGTTTTATAATTGATATACAATGAAAAATTAACTTTATTAAACCAATGACTGCAATTCTTTTTAAATGCTTTTTAAGTATGGAAATACAATTTGAAATAAATCTAATAGAAATGCACAAAATTTAGTCATGGTAATACTAGTAAATTTGAAAGGATGTTAAACGTATGAATCAGATATTTTGACATCCCTTTGACCAGCTATAAACATGCCTTTGTTTCCTACCAGTGACGTCAACAAGTCGGCCTGACGTTTATCTGGCTATCTGGTATCTTCTTTATTTCCGCCAAAGTGTCAGTTTTCTTCCTTCAAGCTTACTTCAAACTATATTTTTCACGGTTTTAACATGTTCTTTCTTCCGTTGTAAGTGCCAGGTTTCTCATGTTTTGACAACGCTAGCACTTTTAGCTTATGTTTGATGACGTGGCCTCTGTTTGAGTTCTGTGTAAATAATAGAATAGAACAAGCTCTCACTGGACAACTTGTCCAGATTTAGCAAGAGATCGTTACTCGGTTTTCTGTGTCATTTCTCATTTCGGCAGGTTTTGTTTCGTTTCAGTGTACATTGTTTCGTTTGGGTATACATGTATTTCGTTGCATTTTCTTTCAACTTTGTTCCGCATTTTACGGTTACATTTTGAAAGTTAAAATATTTAAGATACTGAGCAAGGAGTTGTCGTTATTTGTCTCATCCTCTTCCTCCTCCCATTTTATCGATTGGGTTGAGGCCAACATGAAGGAGGGGAGTGGCTGTAATAAATTATTTCGTCTATGCAAATCTTTTATACAATTTGAATTTTCTTTTTTCGACTTACTGAAATGTACAACAAATCAGGACAAATATTTTAAGTAATTAATTTTTTTGTTATTTTTGTAATTTTGTTGTTAATAACTTAGTTACGAACAAAATTTTCAAACTGATTCGTCATCATTTATTATACACAATAAATTTAGATTTTTAAAGGTGTTAAAAATAATGAAAAATTCGACTGCATTGCCCTTTTATATTGCAAGCACTGACGTTACCGTAAAACGTAAATTTATTATAAAAATGTTTTCAAACTGCAAAAGATTATGGTGAAAAGTGTTTATTTTTTCTTTACCAAGATTGATTAAAGATTTTGTAATTGATATATGAAATGATCTTTGTGAACAGGTGTCATTCTCTTTAAAGTATGCAAATATGCAAGGGGCGTTCAATAAATAATGTCATCGGGGCTATGAAAAAAAAAACACAAAAAAACGCATTTCCTTGATTTAGTCTTAATAATTTATTTAAAATATTCTCTTTCATTAAAACACGAGTTTTTAATATTTCATTCAATTTCTAATTGATTTTAGAACACATTTTTGAGTATAGCTCTTCGTAAACTGGAATATGCCAGATCCTATGATTTTTTTTTTACTTGTTTTTTTTTTCTTTCTGATAAATATTTTCTTAGTTTGGGAAATGAAATGAAATAAGTCAAAAGTTGAAAGATGTGGCAAATTCTTTTGGAGTGACAAAACATAAACATTCTGTTTATTCCCAAACAAACTCCTTTACTCTTCATGTGGGTTTCGATGCTTCCATGAAGAAATTTAATGTAGTGGATTCCTCATCCTGTTTCCATTCGCTCATAAACCTTTCAATGTTTTTGACAAAAAATTGTTTTCTAGACACCTCCAGATATCGAACTTCTTCCCCGAATGTGAATTTAAACAACAAGAATGCTAATATTTCAGAAAATAGCATATAAAACTATTATTCTGCTCTCACAATTCTTTGTTCTTATTAGGCCTTCGCAGTTTTATAAAGTGCATTTGATTGTTAATTTTTTTGAGAGTTTAAATCAAAATGGATTCAAGTTTCATTATCTGTTTTAAGTTCAGACAAAAGTAGATAAGTACAATTTTTGATTTTTTTTAAAATAATTGTTTAGATATTCCTTTCACTCATTTTTCAAAATATAGGATGACCTAGATAAAATATAAAAATAAATCAGGAGATCCTTACATGGAAACATAGATCAAAAACCTTGTTGACAAACAAAAGTTCCTGACGGGAAGTTAAGATCTGTTCTGTGAATTCACCTTGAAAAATATACTTATCGGTTATATCTAATTATGAGGATAATTCAAACCCGAGTATTCTTTTTTATTTGTAGAAGCCTAGGTGATAATATAATCAAGACATCAATCGAATATAGTCCAAAGAATTTTTTATATCATAATGCATATTTAAGAATAAAGGAAAGTCAGTTATTTTTTAGTGGAAGTTTTATAATGAAGGCTAAAGTATCGTCCATGTACAGGTATTAGTACTTTGTTGAGAAAAAAAATTGCTCGGGTTATTTCTTCATGAGATATAGACCTAATCGATAACCTTAATTTTTCGAAGGCGATTTCACACGATATCAACAAAGGTTTATTTTTTGTGTGACCTAACAAAAATTATTTTTTGAACTTTTAAAATTTGATATCTTTTAAAAGAAAAAGACTTTCGGGATATAATTTGACAAAAGTTGAAACAATTTATAGACAATTATTTTCCAAGAAGAAAAAAGAATATATTTTTTTCGCGATTAGAATCGGAATAAGCGGCTTTAATTTAAAATTTTGCTTTATCATTATAAATTTTTTAGTTGAAGGTTGAGGTTTTAATTTCTTTGCAGCATATTGTAATAAGAAATTTAAGTGGAGCTTATTCTTACCTTTTGACGTGAATATCAGTGCCATACTAGGCGATACTACACCTAATATAAACTTTCACACTCTATTTATTTGCAGTATTTGTGTATATTGATGAAAATGTACTCAAGAGTTTTTAATAATCGTAGAAAGCAGTGTTGATCTCACTTTAAACAACATGTTCATTATATAACCCGATAAACCTCCTTCACAGTGTAAAATAACATCAAAATTCAATATCCATGGTTTTTTCACACGATTTTTGCAAGACTGAGCTTATGACGAGAAACAAATATGCTGGGTGATAGACGAATTCGTTCGATTTTGAGACGGTCTAAATACAAACTTAAGTCCCTTCGTAGATTTAGAGCAACTTTGCATTTTTAAGGAAGCTCTAAACACTTACAGAAAAAGTTTGTAAGACTCGGACAAAAATAAATCATATAAAGATATACATATTAAAGCTTTTTCATTACTTAATAACATTAGGGACTGACTTATTTGAGCAGGAAAAATGTTCAAAAACAATGGACTATTAGTGAGCAGAAATAACTGTTGTTTACTTACATTGGGAAAATTAATGAAAGTAATTAATTACATTTCTTACTCTTGGTCTTATATAATGCAAAACATATTTTAATGTTTTACAAATCATGTAATTAACTGTAAGTATGAATTTCTTTAATCTTGCATCAAGGGCAGATCTCTCTAACTGCATAAAACTAACCCATAAAAAAGAGCTCTTTAGTATGCAGTGTTTAGAGCGACTTTAAGCAGAGAACAAAGAAAGATAACTAAGAATTTAAAAAATGGATTATAATTCAAAAAAGAATAAAAGTTTAAAGTTTTATTTGATAAGTGCGTAAACTGCAGTATTTTTATTTTAATTGAAGACATTTTCTGCGTTCACAATGATATGTTTTAATTGGATCTTAACTTGAATTGTGCTTTTCTCCTTTTATTTCAGTGTTTTAGCCAAATAAATGTTTATTATTTAGAGCAGGTACTATGTGATTGTACTGTAAAATATCTCAGAATTAAATGTCCTCTCCTCTTGTGAAGCTAAGATTATATCATGAAGTAACAATCCTAAAAAAAAAATTCGTAGAGAACGAACATTTTTGTCAATAAGTACAATATGATTAAACGAGAGATTGAATGAATTTATATAAAATTTATTAATATGTCACTGAGTGATTTAAAAGTTACGTGTATTTTGATATAAAACATAACATTTTACACGATACTGTCAGATATTTCCTTATATTGAAACACATAATTAGAGTAAAAGATAGTAAAACGTCCATCAAGTTTAATATCGTGAACCCGAAAACTGAAAAAAAATTAAATAAATAATAATCAAAATAAAAATTAATGTTAAGACAAATGAAATACATAAAAGCACATAGATAAAATCAACAGCAAATGAAAATGGAAGTTTTCTATTAAATTTGAAAATGTTTAAATATTGACTTAAAATTAAGTTCAAAATATTCAACCAATCTTCCATGTTCGGATAGGGTATGTTTTATTTCTCAGATTTAGGGGGATGCTATGATGGTTTCGTTAAAAAGCTCGCTACTGGCAAGAAAAAAAAAATCTTGATTTGAAAAACTATATATTTATATAATACGTTCTATACAGTTCACAGATGATCAAAGCAGAGCTACGTTTCCTTTTTGCTTAAGAAAGTTTGATAAGATTCACTTAAACTCGAGAATTTCATTGATGAATATTTACATTCGCTGTGTTTTCGACTATACCAACATATAAATTGATTTCAATAATATTTTTATGTATACTCTTGACTAGAAATATACACGGAGAAACTTGCGTTAACGTGACGTCAACATGAGGTCACTGAGACGTAAGTAAAATTGTAACGATATAGGGCAGCGAAAAATTCAAATATTGAGTATATGTTTGGTGATTTCAAACATATTAAACGTAAATGTTAAGAATGTTTTAAGTTTTGTGTGAAATAATGGTAAGGGGATCACACAGACGTGCACGTTGATATATTTTTATGAGGCTCTAGCGCAGTTCATTAAATATGCCTACGTGACAAGTCGGTGTGATTCACACACCATGCAATAACTCACACAAATCTTAAAAACATTGTGTAAAATATACTCTAAATTCCTTATATTTCTCCATAAGTAGCCAAGAAACTTGTCTCGTTAATGAAAATTACATCACATTTTATTTTTTATTAAAGAATTTAGAATATTACGACTTACACTTTTCAATAGTGATGTCAAATTGCAAGATTCTTTACTTTTAGTCAGTGTTTGTCTTCATTGATGTATTATACGTGTATATGGTATGACATAGGTTATGGTATTGATAATAAGTGAGGATGACATGTGAGTATAGAATGACCGAAACTTTTTAAGGTGGTACTGTACTATATTTAGACGTAGTTTTGAATATGTTGCTGTACTTAAACTAGATTTACATTTAAATGTAAAGTACATGTACTTTTTTCATTCTAAAGTTGGTGGTATCAAAACGATATGAACCCCGTGGGGATCCGGGTTAGAATAGGTCCTCAGTACCCCCTTGCTTGTCGTAAAAGGCGACTAAATGGGGCGGTCCTTCGGATGAGACCGTATAAACCGAGGCCCCGTGTCACAGCAGGTGTGGCATGATAAAGATCCCTCCCTGCTCAAAGGCCGTAAGTGCCGAGCATAGCCCTTCACCGGCAATAGTGACGTCTCCATATCAGTGAAATATTCTGGAGAGGGACGTTAAACAATATACAATCAATCAATCAATCAAAACAATATGTCATATTTATATTTCTTAGATTTAATTAATGACGTTGATGGTACATGATAAAGAATACGCCATGGCACGCCAAATTAAAAAAAAATAGCTTATAGTTTCACGCGATAATCTGTGTTTCACAACCGTCTGTAAACTATACTTAACTCCGAAAACAATCATTTGCGATTACAAAACATAGATTATCTGATAAATACAGTTTCACGATTTTGTAAACTATGGTTTACAACTCTTCACTATAGTTAACTGTTAACTGATAAATATAGTTCCACGATTGTGAAACTATGATTAACAACTCTTAACTATAGTTTACGATTGCAAATTATATTTTACAAACGTGAATCTATGTTTATCAACAAAATCTATTGTAAATGCTTTATTACAGACAGATAAACTAGATTAGCATTCGTAAACTATAGTTAATAGCCGTTACATAGTTGTACAGATGAAATCTATACTTAACGAATCGTTAACTATAGTTTACGGTATGTTAACTATAGTTTAGCGTCGATAAACCTAGTTTATCAATTGTGAAACTAGGTTTAGCTCATTTTTGTGAATTTGGCGTGCCAAAACACGCATTATTACATTCTTTATCGTGATTTGTAGTGATGAAATATGACTTACTTATTTATTATATTGATGAAAGTGATGGTAACATAAGATGACTTGCCTTCTATTTCTTTTTTCCTCCTCCTCCTCCTTTAGGCGTTGACGGTTCTGATGGCGGTGGTGAGATATCATAATGAAAACCTCCTCCACCACCTCCGCCGCTATTGTAAAAGCACAAAAAATCATGAGGGATTACTTCGTTGTAAAGATATATACATGTATATATCAATCAGTTCAAATATGTACACCTGAAGACGGATTATGAAATCCAGAAATCGCTTGTTGGAAACTGCCTTTTCTTTTTCTTTTATAATTATATATATACATATACATATTATTTAATTTTGTTTTTATTCTATTCTCTCATTGGTTGATTTCCAAAAAGGAACGCAAACTTTTTCTCAATAACCTGGTTTGGTATGGGGACACACCCCCTTGTCAACCAGCTGAATCATCTGTGTATCCATGCAGTCCTCTCATGTCCATGGAATTCATAAAAAATGCACCTTTAACTTCAAACAGTAGCTCGATATTACCTCATGTAAACAAAACATCGTGGATGCTAGATATGTGTATCAGTTATTACGTCCCCTTGTTTTAAATCACTTCCGTTACTAGGGATGTATTATTGAGTGGCAAATTTGAACTCATAAAAAGCAGCACAATTTTACACCCGCAGCTGTTTCATTTTTTGAAAATTAAATTATAAAGAATGATTGGCCAAATTATTCGATTATAACCTGGTTTGGGTCAGTTTACGCTTTTTGAGCGTAAACTCACCCAAACCAGGTTATAATCGAATAATTTGGCCAAGAATTAGAGTCATTCCTAATATATATATATATATATATATAATAAATATATTTCCCACTTACCTAGATGGACTGGGTGGTACAGGGGAATGGCCACTGTTGTTAAGGAAAGATATATGTATAATTGAACATCCATATATTTTGCAAGTTTTAAATAACAAATCTTAAAGAGTTAATGTCCCGTGCATTGGACATAACAAAAAATAACTTTAATATTATTTTAAGACAATACTTTTCTATTTCTTGCTTCTTTCAAAAGTTGACCCTCCAAAAAAAAAGAGCTGAAATATTGCCAACTCAGCTTTCGACAATAACAATTTATCAATTAAAATTTAGCCGAATGAACGCATCGAGAATAATGCCTTACCCATGAGAAGAGCTTTGAGAACCACCGCCTCCGTGGCCCCTGTTGTAAGAGTATAATTTAAGGTTAAGTGTTACGCTCCTCAATAATATATAACTGTTTTTTAAAGATTTTGTTATTGAAGAATTGTTACTTTAATATGTTTACCAAAAAAAAAAAAAAAATGGAGGAATCTTGTGCAAGGTGACAGAAGGTAGTGTTTATTACATAATCTTAATCTCACAAAACAAACTTGTTTAGCATTTTTGTTAATGATTAGAAACTGGGTTAGAAATTTGGTTGTCATTGAAATTTTGAATATTTTTCATATTTATAAAAATATGCAAAATAGATAGTTGAGGAAAGTGTGGTCTCACCTAAAAGTGGTATTTACATTATATAATTAAATGTTACTTCTTTATTGGAAAATAAATCATACAAAACACATTTGGTTTGAACTTTTTAATTGTTTAGATGTTAGAACAAAAGAATCGGAACAAAAGGTCTTAAAATTTAGAACGTTTTCTCCTATATGATTATTAATTACACATAAAATTATGTTCAAAAATTAATTGACTCAAAAGGTCAATATTTATGTTTTTCAAGCGTTAAGCAAAATAACTGCTATAGATTTTTTAAAATGCTTTGGTACAAACAGTTTTTGTTAAAGATTTTATAATTCCCTCGGAAAATGTATTTTAATTTGTGCGCTTCATTATGCTACATATTTAGTCAATTAAGAAATTGCCAACAGGGAAAAAAATAAATCTTGCTTATATTTTAACATTTCCTCAGAAAATTTTCTGTTTCTACAATTATCGATGTATTAGATCTTTAGACTTATCAAATTTTTTTAATATTTAAATTTTAAAAAATATAACTTCAGCAAACAAATAAAAAATAATTTACCCGCCACCACCACCACCGCCGTGTCCACCTCCACCGCCACCGTGTCCACCTCCACCTCCGTGGCCACCTCCACCGTGTCCACCTCCACCTCCACCGCCACCGTGTCCACCTCCACCACCGCCGTGTCCACCGCCACCGTGTCCACCTCCACCACCGCCGTGTCCACCGCCACCGTGTCCACCTCCACCACCGCCGTGTCCACCGCCACCGTGTCCACCTCCACCACCGCCGTGTCCACCGCCACCGTGTCCACCTCCACCACCGCCGTGTCCACCGCCACCGTGTCCACCTCCACCACCGCCGTGTCCACCGCCACCGTGTCCACCTCCACCGCCACCGTGTCCACCTCCACCACCGCCGTGTCCACCGCCACCGTGTCCACCTCCACCACCGCCGTGGCCACCGCCACCGTGGCCACCTCCACCACTACTACCACCACTACTAGATTTACTTTCGCTTTCGCTGTTTAAAATGCAGATCAAATCATATACTACTTTAAAAAAGGAAGAGACATTGTACAAAGGTAACATTTAGAGCGAACAGAAATCATAATTTGAAGTTTGTGACCACGATTTTAGAGAGGTACACACTATAATATTGTAAACTACTATAAACAGGGTAATTAATGCTTCTTTGAGTTAAAACAGTGGACAAGTGAAAGAAATTTTAATACATGTATTTGGCAAAAGCACCACACACGACCATTTTGGCACTCCCGCATTGGCATCGTTCAGTATGAACAGTAAATAACTCCCGGTATATATATCTTGCTTTCCTAAGTACTTTCTGAATTAAATGTATGAATCTATAAAATGCAACGTCTGTTTATTCAAAATATATTTTCGACTGCTTCAAAATATGATATATTCGACTGCTTCAAAATATTATTTATTCGACTGCTTTGCTACTATTCTCTTTTCTACTGCCATTTGCTATTTTGTTTTAAAAGAATACTAAGTTTTTTTTTATTTTTAATGAATGGAAGCACTGAAACGCACATTTTGTCGTCGTATTTGCCTTTGCCGACTTTGTGTTTGCCGTCTTTGCCGTCTTTGCCGCCTTTACCGCCTTTGCCGCCGCCTCTAACTTCTGCCATTGTTAATCAGTATGTCTGGATTGGTTGCACTGTGTAGATGCTTTTCTTTTATATGCAAATTTCCAAAACAAAAGCATCCTGTCACGTGATAGTTTGCTTGTTTACAAAGATTTATTAACATCCGATTCTTATTATTATGTCGTCATAGTTTGTATTCATAAGCATATAAATATCAGTGTGTCATGTGGACAGACATTCATATCCCAAGGCAAAGCTCAAAGTATTCCATGTCGAGTGTTTAAAATGTAATTGAACAAGCGTGAATGTTCCGACTGACCAAAAACTTCAAATTTACTCACAACTATGGCCTTCAATATTTATAAATGTAAAAATGTTTCTTTTGAAAAAAATATATCATTCAAAATATCTACGTATGTTGGCAACTTATCTAATGAATATTGAGGCGAATCAAATTGCTCAGGAGCAATAACACACTTAGTACCTGGAGAATACTTTGGATTTTTGGGAAAACGGACTGTCTGAGGTTGGTCTCCCTTATACAGAAAATTGAGCTTTTATTATTTTATAAATTATTTTTAATTAAATTTTTAGAAAAAAAATCTTTCACTTTAGCGGAATTTGTTATTGAAAAACAAATCTCAACTTAAAAAAATGTTAAACACAGAAAAATTCATTTGTATTTATATACTTTTATTTTTACAAATTAACGAACAAAATAAGGGTAAAATTGAAAGCACTTGAGCATGCTACTGACCATGTTTATAATGTAGCTTTGCAACATGTAACATGTAACATGTGATTTGTAAAATATGAACATGTTCGAAATTACAGCACTATCTACTCATAAGAAAGAACTCACTTTCATTAATGGCTTTAAAGATATATTCATATGACACTAGATTTTTTTTTAAAATATACCCCATAAACAAAGTTATTTTTCAGAACTTCTTTTTAAAAAGTCTTTCTTATATTGTATGTTTCATATTTCACACATAAGTAAAAACTGATATTTTTTTACACTGTATCGATTTGTAGACTAAAATCTTTACTTGCATCATACAATATCTTTGGGAAAAAGCAGTTCACGTATTTCTCTTTAATAAAATGATCAAAAAGTGTCTGAATCGAATTTAAATCAGCTCCGCCGATTCTCTGTACACTTGTTTTGCAACAAGAAAGGTACAATGTACAGATGTAAATTTTCCCACAATGTAAGTTTTGTCGCTTCCTAAGTGATCAAAAAGTTTTTTATTTTAATTAATGTTTCATTTCTGTCATAGAGTAGTTGTCTATTGCTACAAAAATACGCTCAAACATCTAAGACATAATTCCTCCTACGTGCTCAATTTTGACTCTTTCAGTAGTGAACATTGTTTGTTATTGACGAAGGCAAACCATTGCAAATACCCTCGGTTAGTAGTGATATTTTTTCTGGTGAGTACAAACCATATTCACCAAGGGGAGAGTGCAAAATCAGTTGGTTTTGTTTAGTATTTAAATACGTAAAAAAGACTATTCAAACAATACAAATCAAGAGGAAACACGGCCTCCCAAAGCATCAGAGATGGTATCAGGTGTTATGGAGGAGTGAGCTTCCCCTGCCGACCGGTCACGCCTGCCGTGTGCTTCTTGTCATAGTCGGGAAATAACGAAAAATCTGTGAAAAAAAAAAGTTCGTATAAATCGCCAGTCAGTATTTGCTTACAAGGTCATTTTATCGACCATAGAACTTGATGATTTTAAACGATATTGTTGTCATTCTTGTTTATTCAAGTTGTTCAAATTGTAAATAAGTTACCTCCAACCCATATGTAGGTGTTAAGGATATGAGGGACGTTCAATAAATAATGCCATTAGCTCGATTACATACAACATAGAAATCATATGACATTAATTTAGACTTTCTCTCATCATTAAATCTTTAATGAACTGACAGTTTATGTGACCACTTTTCATCACATAGTTTCATCGCGAGAAGCTGGGAAACAAGGGCTATTCGAGACACTGCATTATAAACGAATGGTAAAGAATCAGTAAACTGGAGTGAAAATAAAAGCTTCATTTTAGCTGCTGTAAAACGTGTTAAAAATCCGAAAATAAATTTCAATTGAAATACCTGATCTTTACATCAATCATTGCTTGTTTTATAGACAAGTAAGCAAGTGGATTTTAATGATAAAAAATTATATAATGGGCATCAAAAATAGGTACCGTCTTTGCCAACAAAAATTATAACAACTTATGTACTATTTGACCAATTTCAACAAATAATATCTGTTGATGTATGACTTACTGAAGACACATTGCAAAGAACTGCGAACGATAGTATTGTTCTCCCTCCTACCTCCAAGTCAAGTTTCAAAAGTTAACATATTTGATGAATTTTCAATATTTCTTATAGATGATTATATGGATTTTCATAAAACATTGCTTATTTGGGAAAACAACTAGAGATAGCTCTAAAATTTTGGTAAAACTCCTGTTTTCACTATAAAAATCAACGAAAAACGGAAAATATTTTTAAAACATCTTTCCCCCCAATGTCACAAAATTCCTTTTTACAGGTAATATGGAATGATATTTCACAAATTCAAACTAAAGCTTTTTGTGTGACACGGGGGGGGGGGGGGGGGAAACATATGTTTATTGACAAAAAACCATAAAAATGTTTATTTTCCACCAATTTCAAAGCAATTTACAACTGAAACATAATATTTTATTGATATATTCATGTTTTATTTATTTGTTTAAGACAAAAGAAAATAAATAAGAAACATTTAATCATATCCAAGACTATTTCAAAATATGGTGATGCCTGAAACTCCGATTTCAATGGAAAATATCGTCCATCCCCCTTTTTTCAAGAGCCGGAATTATGGATAATTTACTGTTTAGCGCTGGTATTAAGACAATTCATCAATTACCATTGAACTGTTCTTTGTATTAAACAAAGATTTTATGGCCAGATTGCTATTCACTTTGAATTAAATAGTTCCAAAATGTAGGCGGGAATCGAGAGTTAGCGTGCGTATTTCTTTGATATACATCATATCGGGAGTAGTTTACAATGTTTCTAAGAAACTTTGACGGTAAAAAAAGCTTGGTATTCAAAGATCACCCTTTATTTTGAAAAATGAGTAAAAACGACAGCGTGTAGGAATGTCTTAAGAATTATTTTAAAATATCAGTAATTGAAGTTATCCACGTTTGTTTCATATTCAAACAGATAATGGAACATGAAAATATTGCTTAAAACACTCAATACAAAATTTTCAATAAGATAAAAACAGCAATGGTCTGATAAGAGCAAAGTTATACAAGAGCACAAAGACAGATTAATATGCAATTTTCTAAAATATTAGTGGTACTATTGTTCAATTTCGTATTCGGGGAGACAGTTCAATTTCTGGAGGAGTCTAGAAAGCAATTTTTTTTGGAAAAAATCGAAAGATTTATTAGAGGAAGGACCTAGAATCAGGAATTCACAACATTAAATTTCTATTTTTCAGCGTCCATCCCGCACCCCTGAAGGGTTAATGGGATTTCGGGATTAAAACAAAGTTAATATTTTTTCATATTAACAATATTCGCCAGATCTGTGACCTTTTAACTTGTTTCTATTTCCAAACTTGACAAACCAGCTTTCAGAAAGAAGAAACAGGTCCAGGAAATCGTTGGATCTGCTATTTTCCAGTATACCAAGGGTCATACCAAAAATGAGTCTAAATACAATCAGAAATGAGATAAAAAATTTCACAGACATCTGTTTTGATCAAAAGAGGTTAATAAGTAAAATCATGAAAACTTATTCATTGAAAAGCGTCTTTTGCTTCTTTCCGAGCTCCGATGACATTATTTATTGAACGTCCCTCGTATATTGCTTTATTTGTAATGGAAGAGGACGATTGAACGGTTAAAGTTTGGTCGTTAAGGACAGATGATTCAAAGAAACTTTTGTCAAAAATTTCGAAAACAACAACTTGGGTCAGGTTTTAATGAATAAAATGAATAAGTTTCACTGCGTAATTTTTACGTTTTTTTAAGTTGCACAAAAATGGAATTTGAAGGAAAAAAAATTTGTATAGAATAATATGGATGGTTTCAGAAGGGTAGAATTTGAACGTCATAGAAGGTTTATAATTTCTTCATATTCTAGAAATTTATTATTTGCATCATTTGCTATGAAATTAGGTCAAATATATATACTAATCCAAAATCCATTTTATTTGTTTGTATCATCTGTATTTTATTAAAATTAATTCTTTTTTTAGTTAAAAATCCAAAAATGAAACAGATGTATGGAACTCTTTGGTATCTTTTATTTTAGATTTACTGATTTATATATTGTCGAGATATGATTAAAAAAAATCTATTGGTACGAGGACTGAGTAAGAAATAATGTCTCGGTGCTCTGAAAAAAAAAACAATTTAGTCTTAATGTTTTAACTTACATATTCTCTTTTATTTAAAACACATGTCTATAATATTTTTATCTATGATTTCTTATTGTTTTAGAACTCATTTTTGAGTATGGGATCTTATACTTGGATATGCCAGATTCTATGATTTCCTGGACTTGTTTTTTCTTTCTGAAAGTTTTTCAAGTTTGGGTAATTAAACACGTTAAAAGGTGAAAGATCTGGCCAATATTGTTGGCGTGACATTAACTTTCTGTTTATCCCCAAAACCCCCTTTACACTACAGGGCATGTGGGTTTGGACACTGTCATAAAGAAATTCAATGTAGCGAATTCCTGTTCATGTTCATTCCTATCATAAACCTTTTGATTTATTTGTAAAACCTTTGCTTTATAGACTCCTCCAACAATTGAACTGACGCCCCGAATAAGAACTTGAAAATCAAGACCAGTAATATTTAAGAAAATGGCACATATAACTATCTTTCTGTTCTTGCATTCCTTTGTTCTTCCCAAACCTTTGTTATTTTTGTCAAGTGTATCTTATTTAAAAGGTTTTGATCTTGGGTTTTTTTGTTTTTGTTTTGAGGGTTTAAAGCAATGGGTTCAAGTTTTGTTATCTATTTAAACTTCAAACAAACGTGGATAGCTACAATTCCGATTTTCAAAAATATTGTTTATAAATAGTTTTTCACGCTCTCATTTTTACTCATTTTTCAAAACATAGGGTGACCATCGAGAACCAAGCTTTTTCTTTACTGTTAAATGTTTCTTTAAAACAGCGTAAACTACCCACAAAGTGATGCCTATCAAAGCTATGTGTCTCAAAGTCAATCAAACATCATTCGTGTTAATTTGTTCAATTTTGGCAAAGAGTACATTGGTTGTTACAAGTCCTTGTCGCCGAGAACTGCACGCATTTTTTATGCTCAATGTATCATTTTTGTTCATTGAAATCCATCTGCTCACGTGTCTATCAAAAAGACATTGGTTGCTGTACATTTCGCATATTTCAGTTAAAATATTATTTCCGTGAATATTTCATGGTGATTCTTTACAAGTTTATAGCAGCTGAAACGTTTGATTTCACTAATGTTAACTGATACTTTATTATTTTTTTAAATGCCTCCCTGATATTGATAAATACTCGCAAGGTTCTAAAAACGATCGATGCATTCCTGCCAACTGGTGAGTAGATTGATTGATTGATTGAATACTGTTTAACGTCCCTCTCCAGATTATTTCACTGATATGGAAACGTCACCATTGCCGGTGAAGGGCTGCAAATTTAGGCCTATGCTCGGCACTTACGGCCTTTGAGCAAGGAGGGATCTTTATCGTGCCACACCTGCTGTAACACGGGGCCTCGGTTTATACGGTCTCATCCGAAGGACCGCCCCATTTAGTCGCCTTGTACGACAAGCAAGGGGGTACTGAGGACCTATTTTCGAACCCGGATCCCCACGGGAAAACTGGTGAGTAGATGCATAGTCGATAGTTAGCAGTAAATCTGTAGCGTTATGGTTTAATATATTTGTCTTTAACCATAACGTTACAGATCCCCTAATGCAAAAAGTGCAATTTACGGCACAATATATTTGCATACCTTGGAATAGAATTTCTCTACTTTCTAGTATTGGTCAATCAGCTAGACCTATCACTCCCTAATTCTAGACACATTCTGTAGCCTATATGTATGTTTCATCCACCTCCCAACCATTTATGGTTCTCTGTGTAGGCAATAAACCCGCTTGAAGTGAATTTTCAGTAATCTAATAAATAATTTTAATCAGGCGAGTTAATCAATGGTAGAGACAACTATTAAGGGTTTGGAGGTGGATAAAATATACAGATAAGTTAAATAATGTTCCTAAATAAGGGAGTGAATGGTAATTAATCGACGTATGTTGAAAAATGGAGAAATTCTCCCAAAAAGTGCGCAAAAAATATTGCGCCATAAATTGCACATTTATTGCAATACGGGATCAGTATTACGTATATAGCGTTATGGTCAAAGACAAATATATAAAACCATAACACTACAGATCTGCAGCTACCGCGATAATATGCAAGATTTAAGATGTCAAAATTATTCAGAATATTTTGATTCTCCTTTTAATTTTTTCGAATTATTAGATTGATCAAATTCATCATAAAAGAAACATATTCCTCTGTATATATTTCTTTATTTATTAGTGATATGAATGGTTAAAAGATATTTTACGATGTTAACTCCAAACTTACAGTTTCCTGAGAGACTGTAGGCAATAAGGATAAATTTTCTTTGTCTGATATGGCCCGAAAAAATCTAATTTTCATGAGTGGGATTCTTAACTTTTCATTGAAAATAACAGCTTAAAATATGATTTTTCATCTTCTTTACCTACAATCCATGCCTCAAAAAATCTTATTTGACCAAACTAAACTTATAAAGCATCATAATTTTTCAAATTAAAAAAATCTGAAGGCACCTTTCATTTACTAGATCTTGAATTAAACTGCTTTGTTTTAATCTAATCGATCATAAAGGTTTGAATTGCAAACAAATTTATCGAAACAACACATTTTAACAAACTTTAAAAATTCAGCTCGCATTCCTTTAAAAGCAAGAGCGCTTGATTTCCTTTTCTCTTGTAAAGGATTTTGAATAATTTTGCTTCATTTGTATAGGTCTGCTAATGACGGGACGCAATTGGTACCCGAGTGGTTAAAGATTGGTGGAATTTCTGATCTTCAAAACCCTTTTAAATATTTTCAATCAAAAAATCAAATATCTTTTGAATATCAACGTCAGAATACTTGTGTGTACAATCAAAAAGATTGCTATATTCAAATTAACAAAAATCTTTTGTTTTGTTATATACATTTATCTTAAAAGAAACGCATTGTTTTGACTAATTATGTAACTTTAACAAAATAATTTTTCAAATTACCATTCAATGAAATAATAATTAAATTTACAAGTTCAATTTTTATTGAAAAAGCAGCTGTCTACGATCGTATGTGCCTATTTATAACCAATGTTTACCTTTTTTAATGTTGGACCAAAATGTATATATAATCTGCAAGTGTGACTTGAGTGTATAATCCTGCATTCAATCTCTCTTGGTTTGTCTGTTTTTTTTTTAAATATTAAAAACTTACATAATATACATAATCAAACAAAAAAGACATTTTTAAAGTAGTACTCAAAACAACGTATAGTATAATATTTTGGGATAAAATGGTTGAAAAAAAAACAGAATAGTTTACAGTATCAAACAGTGGCATCTGCAATGGAATGGTGTTCAATTTTTTCTGAAGATGTGTTAATTCCTGTGGAGTTTGTATTCTGTGCTTTCATTTTTTGTAACGTGAAATTGGCGTTCACCTGAAACGGGGTTACATTTACAGGTAGACGTGAAGTTTGAACTTTGGTATCAAGCGCCACAATTCTTCTGCGCTTTTTCTGAATAGATATAAACACGATTAGGTTTAGGCATCCTCCAATGTTGGTAAAAATAACAACAAAAATGTACACAATGGAGGGCACATCGTGTGATATGATTTGCCATATACCGTACACTGTCACCGCCCACCATTGAATTGTAAAAACTGTAATAAACATCGTCATAGTCTTGGCCGCCTGAATATAGGAAGTTCCAGACTGCGCCTGCGCACCAATTACACTTCTGATTTGTTGAGCATCTCTTCGTATGTGAAACCACGTGAGTGAGTAGAGCGTTGTGTTGACCAATAAGATAAGGATAAAAGGAATGATTGTCATCAGGAAAGTTGATATTCCGGGTATCACTAGGCAGCTGAATATAAAAAGATATTTGTTTAGAGAAAACTTGTAAATAATCGACAATTAGGGGGCCGGGGTGGGGGGGGGGGGCGGAGCTGTTCCTGAAATAAAACAGTTTGTAGATATGTATAGATTGTTGTTGTGTAGTTAAATGGGTGCATAAACCCGGTGTACAACTTTATGGTCGGCTCTAGACTAGTATATGTACATGTACTTAGCTAGTCATCCCTGTATAGTTCGATAATTGATATGTGAAAGGCATGCAAAGGTCTTTTGAATGGAATTGTATTATAAACGGAAGCTCCTTATTTCTACTAGGTGTTGGAAATCTTAAAGCGCTGTCACAGGCAGTTGGCTACATTTATATGCACTACCTAAAAGCAAGGGTAGGACACTTTTTTTGTGGCAAATTCGGGTTTTAGGTATTATATGTTTTTATACGATTGTAACCGGAAGAAGAGCAGTCTAACAAAATTGTTAGGCTCTTGAATGTGTAAAAAAAAAAAAAAGACTAGTATCTTTAAGTTAAATACATTGGGGCGGAACGAGGTACAATATATTGTTTTAGCAAAATTAGTATATAAGAAATAGGATTTATCCCGTCGTTTACTAAAACACTCCCCTTCACAATTACCATGGAAGGCGACAAATTCAGTCTCCTTATCTTAAAAATTCTTAATTTCAGTTTGCTTTGGAAAAATTGAGTTATAACCAAATCTGTTTCTAGAGAAAACACACTTAATTTTTAGCCAAACGTTTGTGTGGAGAGATGACTTCGATAACACAAATCAGAATTCCAAATTCCGAATTAACATTTAAATATCGAAATTCATTTTTCATTTTTAGAAGTTGTGTATTTATTTCAGGAATCACTAACCGTGTGTTTTTCTGCCACTTTCAGTTTGTTACTAAGCAACACAACCGGATGCATCATCACGTGGGAAGAGATTCCGGGGGTATAAGCGGAAGTATGAACGTTAGTTTGACATAATTAGCGCCGGAGGAAAAGACGAAAGCGTGCCCAATCAATAATTGGAGCCATTACTCGGTGTATTGGACATCTCGTTTAGAAGTCGAGCATTTAACTTTATTAAAATTGTAAAATATATCAGCACTTCACGTGTGAGAAAGAGTATTTTCTTTGAATTAAGGGCAATGACGAATGTTACAGTTTAGGATCAGGCTTAGGAAGAACAAAAATATAATTATCTAAATCTATTAGGTTTATGAAAACTTTATTTAATATTCTGCGTTATGTAAGTCACTTGAATGATATTGAGCAATGTAATTGCTTGCACTGTATAAGTGAAAAAAAATCACTTGGTATTTCTTTTAAAGCCATTATATATTTGCAACCATTCCCTAGCTATTCTTAAATTTCAATTACAATAGCATTTATATTAACAAAATTATATTCATTATTTGATATGAAATAATTATACTTGACCATATTTAAATTACTATTATATCTAAAAACGTCACAAATGAATTGTGATAAATCATATAACTTACAAAGCACCTGCCGGTCCAAGCTGCTGGAAGGACAGAGCCACGGAACAATAAAAAGAAGGGATCCCCAGTGTTACCGCAAATAGCCTCCAATCCCTGGTCCCGAACTCCATCTGGCGCTGGAAGCGAATCAACAGAAATCCATTAATGGCTATAATGACCAAAACCAAGTTCTTAGTTGTCACCAAAAGCACCATCAAAAAAGCATAAAACTGGCACAGTTCAAGAGGATGAACATGGTCCCGTTCCGTTATCATGGTAACGTGATCAAACATGTGGATAAAGTTAAAACTAGCTTCACATAACGCTAGGTACACCACGAATCGCTCGCTCCGTGGCCAGAGGTAGAAGCCTTTCTTGTGAGTCTTAAACGATAGGGCAGTTACGACAATGGAGGCGAGCAAACTGCAGGACATACAGACGATGGCGGACACGTGGAGGGGGTAGAAGGTACCGTCATCCAGACCCAGTAAGGTAACGTTGTAGAGGGACATCGCCGAGAAGTCAGTCGGACGGCTCACGTGTAAAATGTTTACATTGGACTATCCATCCTGTAATAGATCATTAAAATAGTGACGTCACACCTGTTGTGTTTTACAGTCAAATATCACGTTTGCTTCACAGTTTCAGACTATAGAAAAAAATAGCAATAGGAGATTCTGGCGTGCGGTTTTTTACATATTTACTTGCAGCAAAATTTTATAATGAAGCTTTAAGGCCGCCTCTAGTGATAAATAACGCCACGTGGTTTGATTAAAATCCCACTTAATTGTACTCACATTAACAGATGAGATCTATATAGCATTCATTGTCAAAGGTTCATTATCGCTCTGTCATCACATCCTTATCAAATTCTATTCAAAGTAAATAATTAATGATGCGATATACCCGTGATGGCATTTAATTATCGCCTCAGCAATATTTAACTGAAGCACTAATGAATAAACAGCAGCAGTTGGACAGAGCCGGTGAGGTAAAGGCGATAAATACATGACAGTTTAGGTATACAAATATGTACACAAACCTGGTCTATAATCACCCAGTCATTTATGACTTTGAGCTCTACAGACAATAAAACATGAGCAAAACAAAAATGCTTTGCTTGAGAGCATTGATTGATATAGTGTCCATTATTTAGTCCATGTATCTAAAAATAGCAGTCAATTACTTAGACAGATCAACTCTTTTCCTCGTATATAATGTTCTAGTATATATACTTACCGATTGTTTAAAAATTCTTAAAATCTTTAGTACTGAATAATAATTTTTGAATAATTACACCTTGATATTATTGAATTCGTTTTAAATAAAAAAATTATTGGTTATGATTATCTACTGCGAATCACATGAGTATCTGATATGAAAAACACTGAATACCTACAAGTTTTGTTCTTTTTAGCTTGTTTTAAGCAATACTAAGACTGTGCATTTAGATTCTCACTTTTCTTGAATATAACCTATTAATTCCGCCTAGAGCTTTATCAAATGTACTTATGAGTGAATATTCGATCTTTATATAAAGTCAATATACCGATATCTTGTTGGCCTTATCTGAATTCTTTGGTCACTCTTAACATGCTTAAGGTGGCAGTATTAGTTTGGCGAATACCGGCATATCAAATTTCAATTAAACCAAGCTCAATTATTCACTTTAAAAGCTCGGTTGATAAGAAAACCTGTAATATAAAATCATTTTATTAGAATTTCCAGACTTTCGTTCCCTGATTTGTAGCAGAGCGTTCCAGTGATAATTCTAAATGAATGAGTTTTTCAATGGGAAAAAATCATCCAAGGCTTAGGGTTCATATCTAGTCAGAAACCAATGATTTAATGTTCGGCCAACAAAGCACATTTTGTTAACCCGAACGATGAATGCCATTCTTGGATAAACATTGCGGTGTAAAGTGGGTCTTTGTTGGGCCAATAAATTGGCAATGCATCGGCTAAACATTGCATTCGTAATTGTGCCTATCTACATGTTACTAGTAGCTAAGCTCTTGAAAAGAAGATTTTAAAAAGATTTTTCCTACGTATTCCTATGTAAAACTTTGATCAGGCCGGTAGTGTGGCCCCGCCCTACCCCGGGGGTCATGATTTGAACAAACTTGAATCTACACGACCTGAGGATGCTTCCCCATGAGTTCATCTTTTCTGGCCCAATGGTTCTGGAGATAATATTAAAAGAATTTTCCTATATATTCCTATGTAACACGTTAATCAGCCCTAATCCCGGGGGTCATGATTTGAACAAACTTGAATTCACACTATATTATACTTGAGGATGCTTCCTCATGAGTTTCATCTTTTCTGGCCCAATGGTTCTTGAGAAGAAGATTTTAAAAGATTTTCCCTATGTATTCATATGTAAATAAAATTAAATCAGTCATCGTGGCCCCGTCCTACCTCGGGGTCATTATTTGAACAAACCTGAATCTACACCACCTGAGGATGCTTCCACAAGAGTTTCATTTTTCCTGACCCAATGGTTCTTGAGAAGAAGATTTTTAAATGATTCCATAAATTTTTCATTAATTCATGATTATCTCCCCTTGGAAGAGGGCTTGGTCCCTCTTTTGAACAAACTTAAGGTCATACGCAACGTAGTTTGAACTTTACATTGGGCTCTTCCCTGGCGTTGAAGAGTTCCACTACATGTAAATGAAAGTCCTGGCAATAATTTAAATGTCTGTGTATGGATTTGTACACCTCTCCTAAAATAAATTTTGATGGAAAAAAATCTGGAATATGTATATATTTTTGTAATTTTTGTATAATGCAGAATTTTTCATAATTTGATATATTCCATGGAGGAGTGAGCATTTCCTGCTGACCGGTCACACCCGCCGAGTGCTCCTTGTCAAGATCGGGAAATAACGGGAAAATCCGACGACAATTCAGTGTATATGTAATTTGTAAAGTAACTGAACCAATGTACACAGGGAAATCCAAGAGAATGATGAAACTGCTGCCCGATGACAAGGAAAAAATCTTGAATATGTTCAAATGAGTGAAAACAGATACTGTTTGTTATGTACGTTAAAAGTACATTTAATTGGTTTATGAATAAGTTGATCTATCATTGATCAGAATTAATGAAAGTACTTGTTATTATTTATTTAGACTTTTTAAATTACTTTTATTGTTCTGAAAATCATCAAAATGTTTGCTTAATTTCTACTTTGTTAATGTACGTTACAATTTTCTAAACGTTTTAATGTTTATTTCCTAATTCCTAATTTCAATAAAAATAACAGAAACGACAAAATGCACTTTATTTTATATCAACATAGTAGTCTGTGTAAGAATTTTTCAAGTTTCAGATTGGGACCTAATTTTGCAATGTACGTTACTTTTGTACGGAAGCGTATTAGTGCCACTTGCACACTTTACTTTTTTTTTAATTTCGACACTTTAATCTGTAAATTTTACACTTTAAAGTGTAAATTTTACACATTAATCTGTAAAATTTACACTTTAATCTGTAAATTTTACACTTTAAAGTGTACATTTCACACTTAAAAGTGTAAATTTTACACTTTAATCTGTAAATTTTACACTTTCATCTGTAAAATTTACACTTTATTTGTTTATTCACATTTAGCATCTTCACACATCCTCAGTAACACATATGTAAGCCAATGAAATGTTAGTTTAAGCAAATTTTCTGAATTGATAGGATTTATAGATTATATCACAATGGTGTCATCTATATATTATTCATGGGAAAAAAGTCTAACAGGCCTTGGAATCTATATTGGGGGGGGAGGGGTCCTTAAGCACCTGTGATCGGGAATATGTGCATGTATGTTTGATATGCTCTTCACTTTATATTCAAAGAAAAGTTTTACTTTAATATAAAACATCAGGATTAAATTTTATCATACACGAAACATGGTCTGTTGGCTTAAAAATGTGTTACTGAGGATGTGTGAAGATGCTAAATTGACTGTGTGAATAAACAAATAAAGTGTAAATTTTACAGATTAAAGTGTAAATTTTACAGATTAAAATGTAAAATTTACAGATTAAAGTGTAAAATTTACAGATTAAAGTGTAAAATTTACACTTTAAAGTGTAAAAATTACACTTTAAAGTGAAAAATTTACAGATTAAAGTGTAAATTTTACAGATTAATGTGTAAAATTTACACTTTAATCTGTAAATTTTACAGATTCTGTAAAATTTACAGATTAATGTGTAAAATTTACAGTTTAAAGTGTAAAATTTACAGATTAAAGTGTAAATTTTACAGATTAAAGTGTAAATTTTACAGATTAATGTGTAAAATTTACACTTTAAAGTGCAGAAATTAAAAAAAAGTGAAGTGTCCAAGTGGCACTAATACGCTTCCGTACTTTTGACATGTACTTTCCAGTTAAACATTTCTGGAAGGGCTGTCAATATTTTTTTGTGGTAAAGGGGTCAATATTTCTGTATATTTTCTTTCCTTTCCAGAAAAATCACTGTTTATTGTTTAATTTTCCAAATTAATATTCAGTAGTTTTTTGATCATTACATGTTTTAAGATAAATTTCATGAACAACTCAGCATAAAAAATACTAGTACTTTCATCTCCTTGTGGAAAAAAAAAACTCCAGCCGATATTTCACGATATGTTTGTTTCTAAAAAATAACAAATATCAAAGAAAACTAAAAAAAATTAAACATAATATGAAAGAGACTTTTGAAATAATGTTCACTTTCTGTTTGCCTTCTAATGGTAACGTATATTTTTCGAGCAATTTTCATTTGATTATAGGTCTATATTCCTTGTAGCATAATTAAAATATGTTGATTATTTACCTGAAAAAACTTATAAATTCGGAATCTGTAAACTCTAGTTATTTTAAATTAATAACAAAAATCTATTAATTCAACTTTATTTTTTTCAAAACTTAAACCTCCAATGCACACTTGAGAATGCGTGATAAATAATGGACTAACATTTAGTATGAAAAACATCCGTCAGCATTTGACTCAATGATAAATTGTATTTGCTGACAAGGTCATTATATCGACCAAAGAACTTACGAAATTATGACTTTAAACGAGACTGCTGATATTCTTATTTCATCAACTTGCTTGTCAATAATTTACCTCGTTTTAGAAATTACATACGTAGAGCATGCTCTTGCGTATCGAATCAACTGAGATGTATACACACCGTATGCAGGTGATGAAGGTATATTGCTACATAAGTAAGGGGAGTTGACGATAGAAAAGTTAAAGTCATTACGTTTATCATATATATAGCTTGGTTGTTAGATTACAATTAACGTCTTTTTAAAAGTAAAATATCCAAGTATGAAACAGATGTGTCAGACTCTGTGGTATCTTTCTCAAGCTCACCAGGATATACCGTATCGACGTAGGAATGGAAGTTATTATTGTTAATTTACAATACGTCGTCGATATATCTAAATGTCGAGTTGAAGGCCACAGCAAGTGTTTTCTTCTTTTTACGCATAAGATTTTGCACAAATTCTGCTTCATATGAATATGAAATAGGCCTGCTAATAACGGAACGCAATTGGTACCTATGGGAATTCCAATATATTTTTGGAATACCTGGTCTCCAAACAGCACATAGATATTGTCAATCAGAAACTCAAGTATCTTTTTCATGTCAACTTCAGAGTACTTGTGTGTGCAATCAGAATGTACATCGCTAAATGCGTATTATACGTTTATATCTTGCATATCCAGATAAAGCTAAATTAAATCTGCTCTGACTTATTTTAAAATGATTATCCACTAACTAATTATATTCTACGCACAAAAAATACATTTACAATACTGTTGAAAAATTGTCTTTTATTTCATGATGAAACGATGATAATCACGGTCACCTTTTTTTTTAAATATTGAAAAAATATCAGATAAAAAATTTTAAAAAAATAATTCAAAGCCTTTTTATGATCTTATCTCTGTTCCAAACTATGAATTAAGAAAAAAAGATAAATACCAAAAAAATGCTTCTTTTATCACGTGGGAAATGAACTCGAATTTTGCTTTTCTATGGTGAAAATTTCTATATCTTTTTTTGAATTCTTTCTTTTGTTCTAATGGTCCAATATATGACAGCACTACAGGAATTAAAAGAATCGAATGAGTCAATCCGAAAAGTATGACAAGAAACATCACCTTGGCAAATTTTTCAAAAATATAGCTGTTGGCAAGTCCAAGGGCAGAGATACCGAGAAGTGTGGAAAACACTGCATTGAATATCGGTCCCCCGGATCTGTCCAAAGCGAGGCTCACCGTGTTGGCTCTGTTGTCCGCGTCTACATTAAGGTAAGTGTGACAAATGTGGGCACTGAAGTCTACAGAAAACCCCACCGTCATGACGAGAGGAATCATGATGATCGAGCTCAGAAAGAGGTCCCAGTAAAACATGAACCCAAATACTCCAAGAAGGGTGTTGATTAGTGTTACTCCAACAATGGCGACTAATGTCGGATGAGGCATGAAGAAGATTGTAATGACAATTATGACTGCAACAGCGATTCCAACAGTTTGCAAGGTGCTTGGGAGAATCTGGAGAAACTGTTCCAAAAAAAAACCGCATGAGAATATACATTAATACAATCATTGGGATAGCAGAATGTTTCGTCATTTCGCGCATGCGCACCATCATCTGGCCTGTTTAGTATTCTTGATGTCATAGGCTTTCAAAAAAAATCGAGATGATGTAATACTCGTTCCAGAAGAGTCGACTACTACATCATTGGCGTAAATAGGAGCATTTGTCAAAAATGTTTGGAGAGCAGAAATGAACGCAGTCTCTGAAGAGTTGTCATAAAATACAGATTCTCTAAATGCTGCTAGCCAGTTTAATTCAAAAGTAGAATTGATGTATTTATCTTCTTTGGCCGTATTTAACACTGATCTTAGTTTTTCCTGTGTCAGAATAGATGAATACGTGTGGGTAGTTTTCACATTAAACGATATAAAAATCTCTCTGGCAAAATAATCGTCCAACCAACCGCTGAATTCATAATGGAAAGAATCTTCTGGAGCAAGATTTTGAAGGGACAACCCCTCTTTCAGATGAATGGCACCATAAATAGAAAATCCTACGTAAACTGCAAAAATAAAAATAATCGCAATTTTCAACGCTGGATAATCCATGATCTTTTGAACAAGTCTGTTTGGATATCTCTCCAAAGGACTATCAACGTCGTCTCATTGTTTCGGTGCATACTCAGCGCATGCGTAGAGCGCTAATCCGGTTTTTCCATCTTCCCTTAGTGATTCTCTATCCTTGGTTTTTATACAACAGGCCACACAATGGCGATTTCTTTTAATCATCTTCTCATTGATAACTATACACGCACAGAAAATTGTAACAAAAAAGCACTGCCACACCTGCAAAGAGAAAAGTAAACACCCTTTTTAATCATAGGGCATCAGACATTTTTATACCCCCCGCTTGAAAAGTGGGAGTACCCATCTCTTATCCGCAACTCCTCTCAAACCACTGTGACATGACACTTCTAAATTAAAAAAAAAATTGAATTGCCTGTGTAAATGCAGAAGTTTCTGACACTCAAAAAAACTGAAGTAGCTCCGATTACAAATGCCAGAAAATCAGTTATTGATGTAATGGTAATAGCGACTCCACTGGTTTTCATCATATAAGCTCTATCCGATACACTTGACCTGTCAATCGATTCCGCGTCAGCTATGCCAGACATCAGAAGAAATACATCGCCGTCATCATCATTGTCCTTTACACCCTGTGGTGTGTAGGGCAGATTACATTATGATAACATCATAAATTATGACTGACATTTTTAAAAAAAAAAATCAAATCGAATGAAGGGAATCATTAAAAATTGGTTCAAAATCGCCTCCGTGGAGGGCAAAACAAACCCCCAACACAGTTATCTATCCTGGACCTGGTAATAAATTTGATAATTTAACTTATGAAAAATTTAAAGGAATAAATCATAAATAAATAATTGAAATCCAATTTGTAAATCTATCAGTGACTTGGACATAAGTATGACGCTGTCACAGACATTTAATTTAGTGCACATTAAATATGGTGAAAAATTTTTATGCTCATTACACGCTTTTACCTCGACTTAGTGCTACATGTATGCATATATGAATAGATGTGTTTTTGTTTTTTTTTAACTAATACATTGGCATAAATACTTTTAGAATTCCATCTTCTTTTACTTAAAACATTGAATTTGCCGCACAGGTAAATTCCGGAAATGAAAAAAAATTAAGTCGGAAATGAAAACAAAAAATGTCGGAAATGAAATTAAAATATATAGGAAATGCCATGCATATTTTCAGAAATGAAATGCAGCGCTGATTACAATCATGCCAATAGTTTGACTGCTTGATTTCAGGAATATAAAAGAATATTTTTAAAGCTTGCATTAATTTCAGTGGTTTTATACCAACCCCTCAGGCCCATGGGGGCAGGGACCATAAATTCAAAATTTTTGTTTCCCTTCATCCACAGATGCTTTGTGCCAAAATTGGTTGAAATTGGGTGAGCGGTTGCAGAGAAGAAGCTGAAAATGTTCTTGAAAATGTTAACGCGCGGCGCACGACGGACGACGCACGACGACGGACAAAAACGGACAGCAATAGGTCACCTGAGTTTACTGAGTTTTCAAACGAAAATTTTTACCACTTCAATGCACTTCATTGTTGATAATAATTACATTCAGTTTACAGTCAAGAAATGGATTTTGAAGACTCAGTGCATTTTAGTGCCTATGGACAGTATTTTGGTCATATATCTACTCCAATCCCACCAACCCCACCCCAAAATCACGTTTATGATAATATATATCTAATCAAAAACGTGAAAATAGGGACTCATCCAAGTACAAATAAGACCGATTAAAAAACTTTTTTTTTTAATTTTTAAAAGGGTAAACTATCGATTTTCATATAAAGTATACTGAAAGGAAAAAGAAACGCAGGGTAGCATAATTGTCGATAAAAATTTGACCACATGACCGAAAATTACGAAAATTGGTCAGATGGGAAATTTAAATACTGTGCATCAAAATCAGTATTCAGAATTACTCAACCGTAAAATTTATGAGTCACGTAGGGAAAACGCTAAAAAGCCCAAAACACGTGCAATTTGATAACGACGAGTTTGTCCACAAATCTTGTTGCATTAATTGATGCATATGAGTTATGCACATCGTTTTTCAATATTAAGAGACATTATGAATTTATTGCAATCTTGGCACAGTTTACGGAAGTTCAATGGGGTCTTGTTTTCGAATTGCCTAATTAATGAAAAAGGCAACAACGGTTTACTAAGCAGTCTCTTGTAAATTTTCCCCCTTAAACCTTTTTAGCCGTTGTCAGAGAGGGCATCTTCACAAGTCAAGAGTTTCTGATCCGCTCCGCTCCACATAAACCCTTGACCGAATAGGCTAAGTTTGACAGGGTTTACTGTCACGCCATCTAGTGAGATTACACATTTTGAACTCTACTGACCTCTGCTATTGGCCAATCGGAGTAAACGAATTCAAAAGAGAATTCGAGATAATATTGGAAGTTTGTAATAAATTCGATATAATTCAACTAAAATCTGAGTCAAACCTTTAACTTGGCTATTTAATGATAATGACGTTATCCTTGGGACTAAAACTGGCTTGTTTTTCTGTTTACAATTTAGTTTAAGTTTAAATAAAACAGTGATTTTGATTGGTTCATGAAGACTTTCATGAGGCCAATCAGAGAACGCATTTCTAACCCCGTCAAACTTAGCCTATTCGGTCAAGGGTTTATGTGGAGCGGAGCGGATCAGAAACTCTTGACTTGGGAAGATGCAGAGAGGGTCTGGAGTGGATTTCAATCAACCGTGACGATGACGTTAACGCGAAACAGAGCCATGTTACGAGCGGGTTATTCGTCCTGCCATCTCTTAAATCGCCACCTTACTACCACAAAAACAGCCATTTATAGTGTTCACGATTATAATCATTACATCCATACGAAATTTGAAAGAAAACAATTCCGCAATTTGGTTTTTTGAGCCAGTCAACTTACTGTTGTATTCCTCTCACTGGCGCATGCGCGCGCCGTTTGACTATTTTTTTGCGTGGTTACCCATGCTTAATATAGCCAGGGTTTGAAAGATAAACACTCTGATGAAATTCCATGCAAAGGAGAAATAAGACTCTGACAGATGCACGAGATGGACATTGAAGATAATGAGAGTTTTCGATTTTCCCTTTTTGGGAGTATCATCATTTGAGCTTCAATAACTCATGAATAATTACACAAAATCATATGAGAATTTGGTTATATCTTTTTGAAAGATGATTTTAAAATTTAGATAGGAAAACTTAAAAGTATTTTAAGAAAAACAAATTTAATTCACCTCAAAAGTTTACCCTGCGTTTCTTTTTCCTTTCAGTATATAAGTATAAACTAGTGTTAAAAGGGCATGGTAATCCAGGAATCAAAAGGGCACTTTGCGTCGCGACAGGATGTCGTAGAGGCACTTTTTAAACAAGTGTTAAAATCTTTGAAATTATAAACATTTATTAATTTTAATTACTTTAATATGTATAATTACTTTTAATGTTATTTCATTATGAAATCTTTATTTATAAACAAGTAGTAATTTATATTTATAAAGATGAACTAATAATTTTTATATGATAAATTCATATATATCTCTGTCCAATTTATTTTTGAAAAAAAATGCCAACACGATTAACACACCTGACAGGACAAGTATTGAAATAAAAGAATAATAAAAAGTGTTTACATTTAATTACATTGTACTTTAACAAAATTAGTAAGGTTATACTAGAGAATTTAAACAAATACTACTTTTTAATTACACCCAAAATTTGGGTCTACATTCGGGGAGTCGAATATCTTCGAGAATTAAGTAATCAAGCTCATATAAAAATTCCATTGAACGAATACAAATTGGGAGCCGAACAAATTTGAATCTCTAAAATATCAAAAATATTGGAGTAAACATCCTCTTCGACTGGTCACATCCAGTGTTTATACATATGTATACATGTATGTAGCACGGAAAATTATCAAGGAATTTATACAGAGTTTTCTATGAGCATGGAAAAATATTAAACTTGTAGTTGTACAGCATCAAATTCTTGAGTTTGTAAAAGGCTGGAATTCTAAATAAACAAACTATCCAAGCCACGCCGTTCTGGTGTGCAATGAGAACCTAGGTCTAAAATTCTAATTAATTTTGTTGCAGGGAGGATATGTGGTTTTCAATCTACAAGGGTATAAACTAAAAGATACCCCCAAACCAGGGACCCGTTTCATCAAAGGTCGTACGCCTAATCGTAGCGCTACGCCGGCGTAAAGACGGGACTAGCACGAAGATTTGCATTTCATTAAAGAGCGTATCGTTACGCCTGACTAAATTTAGGCCAAAATTTTACGTCTACTCATGTGTAGGCGTAAGTTAGGGCGTAAAGTTAAAATAAAGCCTTTTTATTTATTTTAAACAATTTAGAGAGTTCTAAAGAAAATGTACGGTTCTAAGAAGAATTTAAAATACAAACAATGCATTATTTAATTATACATATCAAGAGTGGGCGGGGGAGGGGGGGGGTTGTCACAACTACTTGGGTACGTAGTTGATTTGAGCAATAACGTACTTAATATTCTAATAATTTCTGCTGAGAAGAAAAACTTGTCTTATTAGAGATTTCTTCGATCATCATTTCTTACGTTTTGACAATGCATTCATACACATTTGATTGTGGTATTATATGTATCGTAAATCAATATACATATATAACTATATTTCTACACCCCGCTTGAAAAGCGGGAGGGTACATGTATAAACTATATAGTAATCGGGATGTCCGTCCGTCTGTTACGCTTTTGGGGTACCCATCTCTATCCGCAACTCCTCTCATACCACTGATTGAAATTTGATGAAATTTTCACAGAATCTTTATTACATATTGCCATTGTGCCTTATTGTACTTTTTGATCCGACACACATTTTGGGTTTCCCACAGCAAAACATGGACACTGAATTAAAATATTTTTCCAAAAACATATTTTCTGAAAAACAAAACTTACAACATAAAAAAAGTCGATTTCAAAAGCATAGTAATCCTCTTTCTGGTAATTTTCTACATTTAAGAAAAAAATTCAAAAAAATAACCCATCTTAAAACCAAATAGTTTTTTTGTCATGTTTGAAGAGTCCATTTCTTATTTACTTCTCGTCCACATGCGTGGATCTAGAGGGGGTCGGAGAGAAGGTTCAGAACCTCCCGAATTTGCAGATTAATTAACATTGAATGTACAGTATACTCAGTTAAGGAGGAAAGTAATTATTTTTCCAGGTATCTGGGACAAGTGAACCTCCTGGCGAATCTAAGACGAAACCCAGGGGGGGGGGGGTCATAAACAATAAGAGATTTGGAAATGGGGAAATATATTATTGCTTTTATAATATCGATGTAAGACGGTAATAATTACACAGTTAAGTTAAAGAGTGAATTATTGCTATTTTTTTTCTCAGACAACATTGATACAGAAGACATATCTTTAATTTTCATGATTTTGTTTAAAAGAGTAAATTTTGCATAGTGTAAGATAATCTGAGCGCGTATAAAGCACATATATAAGATAAAAATATACATGTTTTTGATTTCCTGCATAACTTACATTTTTAATGAAAACAAAATAAAAAGTAGCTGTAACTTTATTTTAAAGACAGAGACCACACAAGCAGAGAATTTTTGTAAAAATATCTTTGTAGTCATTTTTTTCGAATCTCTCTCTCTCTCTCTCTCTCTCTCTCTCTCTCTCTCTCTCTCTCTCTCTCTCTCTCTCTCTCTCTCTGCGTACCTTTTAAAACGGTACTTTACATTTAATCCGCAGATAGTAAAGATTTTTTCTATAACTGCACGACCTAGAGTCTAGTATTTTTTAATTATATTATGAACCTTTGTGTCATTTTAATAAACAATAACAATGTTATAATGAATAATTTGAATTGACAAAAATTTAATGAATTTAGAGAGGATTATCTTACATGTACCTTAGTAGTAAACGTCTAGAATTTATTTCTTGACTCAAAATGTGTACATATGTAAACTGTTTGCATTTTGTATTCATTATTTTTGCTTGCATAAATACATTTCAAATGAAAATTTTAAAATTTTATTATGTCTCAAACTTAATTATCTGAAGTATTTATCAGTAGAATCAGTATTTATCATGGAATTTATTATCAAAGGCAAAGTCATTAATAATTATTAGTATTTATCAGTAGAATCAGTATTTATCATGAAATTTATTATCAAAGGCGAAGTCATTAACCTGTATCAATTTCGGGAAAAGGGGGGAGTGGCTGTAATTAAAATTCCAAAATAAACAGTTTTGCTTAATTCCGAAATACATGTACATTTACGGTCCTTTTCTTCCTTTCAATTCATAATACTTTTATCATTGAAATGTTGTAAAAAAAAATCCTTATACGATACATGTCTCCTACATGACACTATAAACCCGTGCATGTTTCAATTAGTGCAAGTATTAATTTTTCTATAATTTGTGTTATTCTGTACTTTGACGTGCTACAATTTATACATGTTTGTACGCTTTGGGTAATGTTTATGTTTTTGCGCCTGCGCAATGCAACGTTGTCAAGGACTTAGTCCTGTGACTAAGCGTATCTTTTACGACTAGACTTACGCCACTTGGTGAAACGCAAATTACGCCCGACTAAATTTTGGCGTAAGCCCCGGAAGTACGCCTAAGTTAAGGCTTAACTTTACGACTTTTGATGAAACGGGCCCCATAATAATGAATTTATCACGTTTATCGAAGTTGCCAGAACACATGTATCGGTCGAACACGTGCTGTTTTTTACGTAGACCGTCAATTTGATTAACTATTATATTTATGGGATTTTTTTTCGATCTAAAGAAATGGGCGTGTCATCGTATGGCAATCAACGTTATAAAAATAGCTCAAAACGTTCCATTCAAACATTATAATACTGTAAATCAATTACGCGAGACAGTAAATGAGTTTGCTCGCGAAATTTTAATTCTCGCGTATGATAGCATTCCTTAAGATTATATACAGCAATAACCACAATTCGTGAAAATTTTGTCTTGCTAATCAGGAGGCAATGACTATCTCGCGAAAATAAGGTTTCGCGAAAATTTAGTGATCTACAATACGTTAACACGATACACATACAGAGTACTGTCCATTGATATTATTCTTATCATGACACAAATTTATGTATCCTAGTCAATGCCCCTAACATATTTAAAATACAATCGATTATTCATCAATTATTCATCAATTATATTCAAAGAAGTCCAGTTACCTAGATATGACACGCAATGGCGGGATTATATCTACATGTCATAAATAGTTCACAATTGTTTATAAATTTGCACATCGCTTACAAAAATAGTCTATGAAAAATATTTACTTCCATATAATGTTAAATGGATATAAAAATATTTCTTTAAAAAACTGAAAACTATGGAAAACATATCGATTTATATTTATTTTTAAAAATAAATATTACATGTAGTAATATTCATTAGTAGTAATATTAACACAGTTGCCGTACGTTTGTCCACGAATATCCATTTATGCAAAATGCATGGAGGTACTCTCAAAATGGAAAAAAAAAATCTAGTAATTTGTCATCATCATCATCTTTGTCGTCGTCATCATCATCATTGTCCTTTACACCCTGTGGTGTGTAGGGCACATTACATTATGATAACATCATAAATTCTGACTGACTTTTTTAAAAAATCAAATCGATTAAAGGGAATGCCACAACATTGATAACTCAATCGGCGTATCAGGCCAGGTTTTCTTAAAGGGCAGAACAAATTCCCCACCCTTAATCGCCTCCGTGGAGGGCAGAACAACCCCCCCCCCCACATTTGTCTATCCTGGGCCAGGTTTGTCAATGATCCCCCTGTCTGGTGCATCGCTTTTTTGTTGTCTACAACTACTTAGTATCCTTCATCATGATGTTCTTGTCCCTCATCTCTCTCTCTCTCTCTCTCTCTCTCTCTCTCTCTCTAGCACATAGTGGAAGCCAGTGTATGAGTTTGGTTGAACATAAATCCATATTCTTAATGTAATTACAAATTATCAGTCGCTAATTAGCTTTGTAAGACGAGATCAGATGGCTATAAAACAATTTTCCGTTCAGAAAATACATCATTCTTTAATGTCCTAGTTTACCTTTAAGGTAACATGAAACCTATTCCGCCATTGATATGTAAGGTTGTTCATATTTTCACAAAAATTGATCAGCTTATAGCACCGTTCTGGTTGAATATCGTCAATGAATAAGTTTGAAGGATTTACATGTACTTCAATAACACCATCACATAGAAAGAAGGAAGCTGAATTTTAAATTTTAAACAGTCATTTAGGATTATTTGTTGGAAGGATTTTAATTATTCAAATTGAGTAGAAATCTATATGAATTTAAAGCTACGTGGCGCAGAGCACAAAGATTTACTGGTACCTTCAACGTGTCAGAATTTACATTATACTAGCTGACTGAGGATAAGTTTTTCGATTATTTCGATTACAAACGATCAGTGATTTTGGATGCGAATGGTCTAGAAGGGCTCACAATCTGACAAAAATGATCTCGTTATAAACCAAGAATTTATTTTTGGTAGGATAAAGATTGTTAGATGATTGGGTTTCTTTTTTGAAGGGATTTAAGAATGTTGTGGTGTACATGTTAAATGAAGTACTAGTATACAACTTCACTCACCGTCACTGATAAGGAAAAGCTAATCAGGCTAAAATATATACAGCTGTACTAGTAATCACATTACCGATGATTCCAAACTTCAGTAAACCGGAAGATATCCCAGTGATGGGTCTGGAGGACGGACGATTCTACTCATACCACGTGACTGCTCTCGTCAGTATTGGCGCCAGTTTGTCTTGCGTCGCCGCCATATTGTGGGTCTCCTTTAGATCTCATTTCTTCAAGTCGTTCTTCCAATGGTCAGTCAGTGATAGGTTTGTTGTTTACCTGGCGATATGTGATGGCCTATTCAACCTGACCCACGTGTTGGACCACGTGCAGATGGTGGTTACCAAGACCCACGTGTATCCAAAAGGTCTCTGTGTTTTCTACGCCTTTTGGATTGTTGTGTTCACCACTGCGCAAGCGCTCTTGGTGCTGGTCATTGCATTGAACTCCTTTAGTCTTGTTATTCTGGAAAAGCTCGTGAAATTTGGGGTATACGACTGGAGACTGCTGGTCTTTATGTTTGGGATTCCAACAGTTGAAGCTTCTTTAGCCGCGTTCTTAGACCAGCTTGGACCTACAGGTTCTTTGTAAGTTCTTATAAAATTAGTGTACAACCTCCTCTTTGATTTGATATTAATTTTTGGTGCCGATAATTTTGATTTGATTAAAGTTTTCTCAAGTAACATCCATAAATCCTTTCTCGGCTGTTCCTAAATCGTAGTCGGCAGCTGTTCAGTGTTATACTGGCAAAAAGCTATAATGTACGTCTCTTCCATTATTTCATTCTACTGAATATTTGTTTTCTTTTAGCTGTGGTGTTCCTGGAAAGATTGCTCTAATGGCGATGGCAACTGTCCCCGTGAGCCTCATTTTGGTAGTCACGTGTTCTCTTTACGTTTTCATCTGGTGTCGCGTTCGATGGGAAATCGGTCAACTTCAGTTGACAAAACAGTCCCAAAGCTTGCGACACAGTCGCAACGCCGCCAAAATAATGACGCTATTCGTCACGGCATTCGTGATACAATGGACACCAATCTCAGCGAACGGTATCATATCATTTTTGGGAGATGTTCCCATGGTGATGGAATACTTAGTGATAACGTGTACAAACATGGGTGGAGTTTTCAACGGGTTGGCGTTTCTCATTATACAGATCATGCGAAAACGACAGAAAAGTCGCGTTATTCAACCACAAGTTATCTTGCTTAACAATGAAACTGTTCAAACAAAGTAATAAACGTCTATATATTCCCAGGAAACTCTGTCTAATAAAACTTTACTGGTTAAAAATTTCAACAATAATCCTGTATAAGATTTTCAAAAACTAAATGCTATTGCGCCTTATGACCATTTTGCCAACGTGCATCTCCCGAAACCCCCTATACTCTTGAAGACAGTCCTTGGCCAGTCCTGGAATCATAGGGATAAAATGTTATGGATTCGCGGGGACGTTAAATATGATCATGATGAAGAGACTTTGAAACCCGTGTATTTAAATTCGTAGAGGAAGTAATTACGTGGATGAAGGGTTATTCAACAAAGTCCTCGAATATTGAGACACCACGAAATCTAATGACTCCACAATACGAAATCAGTTAAAAATACTTGGTTATAAGAAGACTATATGACTATAATTCTAATAGATCAGCTGAAAACGGCAAAGCTCATCAAGGAACTATAGCCTGTACGTCTGCATACTTCTATGGTGTTATCACGGATATAATGGGCTGTGATATCGTTAGACAAAAAAGAATTATTTAATGGCATTTTGCTGGCACAACATGATGATATCGACATCACACGAGGCAGAATATATTCTAGATGAAAGCTCATGCAGCATTGATTTAGCTATAATGCTTTGCGTCTTTACAATATCTTTAAAGTACAAAGAACAGAGATTTTTTTTGTAGTTTTGATTTACACATTATTATTGATTTACTTACATTGAATGTCATGTCATGGTAAGTGTGGTGTAATCACTGGAATTTTTTATTTGATCTCCTTTGGCTTGAATTACAATCTACTGTCTTTCCACAAATTTTATTTAAAAATAAACTTAACAACAAAGTTTAATCTTAAATAAAATTTGTGGAAAGATACTAGTACGATTTCTTTTATATTTAAAGTATTTATAAATCAGAAAAAAGATAATCATAAAGTTGCATATTTTTCTTTTGTATCATTTATCTTTATTGAGAAATATTTAAAAACATGAATTGAAGTTTTTACCATAAGTATCAAAGTTCTACTGACTGGCCCAAATTTGAGTAAAGTTGGTAAAAATAATCGTCCGAGTAACGTTTATAAAGAAAAATCACAAAAACTAAATCCTTCATCGAAATCAAAGACTGTCCTCCATCTTTTCACAAAATATATTAGCACAAAGACTAACGTTTTGGATTCTCCATGCAAGTAGTATCTAAGTTATATATGGTGCCTCATTTAGAATCTATCAAAAAATATTTATGAATTCGATATGACGAATTGTCAAATGTTTAAATTTGTTTACACAAATTTTTAACAAAGTTGGTTCCGTTCGACCGAGGATGTCAGTAAATATTCGTACCATTTGACTGAGAATGTTAATAAGTGTAGTACCGTTTGAATGAGGACGTCAGTAAATGTTAGTACTGTTTGACTGAATAAGATAGTAAATGTTAGTACAGTTTGACTGAGGACGTTATTAAATGTTAGTACTGTTTGACTGAGAACGTTAGTAATGTTAAAACCATTTGAATGAGGACGTCATTAAATGTTAGTACTGTTTGAATGAGGACGTTAGTAATTGTTAGTATCATTTGACTGAGGACATCATCAAATATTGGTACCGTTTGACTGAAAACGTCATTAAATGTAAGTACTGTTTGACTGAGAACGTCATTAAATGTTAGTACTGTTTGACTGAGGACGTAACAAAATGTTGGTACAGTTTGACTGAGGACGTTAGTAAATGTTAGTACTGTTTGACTGAGAACGTTAGTAAATAATAGTTCCGTTTGACTGAGGACGTCAGTAAATGTTAGTACCGTTTGACGGAGGATGTCATTAAATATTAGTACTGTTTGATTGAGGAATTTAGTAAATGTTAGTACAGTTTGACTGAGAACGTTAGTAAATGTTAGTATTGTTTGTCTGAGGACGTTAGTAAATATAAGTACCATTTGACTGAGGACGTTAGTAAATGTTAGTACCGTCTGACTGAGGACGTTAGTAAATATTAGTACAGTTTAACTGAGGACGATAGTAAATGTTAGAACCGTTTGAATGAGGACTCTTTATCATTATACAATTATAGCTGTTTTTTGAGGTCAATGATTTAGCCATCTGAGGAGTACAATATTCACTGAGCCCGAAAGGCGAGGTGAATATTGTACTTCGAAGATGGCTAAATCATTGAATTGACCTAAAAAAACAGCAATAATTGTTTTATTATATGATTCATTGATAAAATGATGCAGCTCATTACTTGTTAACTTGCATTTAACTCATAGTCAAATACAAGAGAGAAACAGAATAAAAATGCAAAAAACATGTATCGATTTGAAATGTTTTTTTAAAATCAATTTTAGTTGCCATGAAAAGAATATAATGTCAGTCTTTTTATAGGATAGATTTTGAAAGGAAGGAGTATTATCAGGGAAAACTGACTGCCAAAAAGTAAAAAAAAAAAATGTTGTTCAGTAAAAGTGTTGGAGGGGGGGGGTCCCTGCATCCCCTCTTACCACCCTCACCCTAAAATATATATTCGTTTATGGGTTTTTTTTCACATGAAAAAAAAATCACAGTCGTTTAAATAGCTTTCCAAAACAATTTGTATCAATTTGAAATTTCAAAATCTATTTTTAGATCAATGTAGAGGAAATAAATCCTTGTATTGACCTGGAACGTCACGTGCAGGTCAATGCAACGTAGTATTTTTCTAACATAGTTGGATCACAGCCAATCAGAGAGATGGAAATTATTCAATCATATAATAATTTTCTTTATTGTTACCAACTATTTGATTGGCTCAAACTAGATCACATGATCAAGTATAAAAAGTATTAAAGACTGGATGTTTCTATTTTAAAAGCTTATCACATCACACCAGTCTTTATATACTGGATGTTTCTAAAAACAGATACAGCAGCTGGTATTCATTATTGTGACGTCATATTGTAAATGACATAACAATATCTTATATTGAAAAGGTACTGAGTATTAGAAAGAATGATTTTAAGACATTTATTATCAAAAAATTTATATATAAAAAAATAAAACAATTGTACCATTTTGAGTCGGTACAATCCCTACATATATAGACCTTAGAGAACTTCGTCCTCGGTCGATATATACTTTCTCTAAGGTCCATATATAGATAGGGATTGACCTTATTAAAAGGCTTTAATTGTATATTATACTTGATCATGTGATATACTTTGATCCAATCAGATAGTTGGAACAATAAAGAAAAATTATAATAATAACATTTATTACTGAGTCGTTTGATTGAAGACGTTAATAAGTAAATAAGTACTCATTTGATTATAAATGATATTTTAATTCAACCTTTCAAAATACAGGTACGGGTATTTTTACCAGGCTATATAGTACTTTTCGTCGTCGACATTATATATATATACCAACATTCAATAGTACGTATTGCGTCACAGTAGTGTATGATGCATTGGCTTTCGTAGATCAAGTTGTCCGTGATCAAATGTTTTTGTAAACCCCGCCGGGATCTGACATTTTTGCCTAAATGGAAGAACTGAAGGTCTACTTTTCAAAGACTGCACCATTACTGGACTTTATTTCATGTTATGCAGTGTGAATTTGTGTTATATATTCAACAAAGAATGGAGGCGTACAGGGCGAGGACAATCCCCCGCTCTGAAAAGAGACTTTTCTCAATTCCAAAAGTAGTATTTTTTCAAAATTTTATGGTTTATCATTTTTTCACATCAAATTCTGTATTTTATTGTTTAAATAATTTATTAATAATTTATTTTTCACTCATGTTTTGAAGACCTTTGAAAACAAAAAAAAAAATTAAAGAAATAGCTTCACGTATGATTCGAACTCTCTCCATAGCGCAGGTTTGGAACAAGACCAACCGCTTTAACCACTACGCGACGAAGAACATGCATTAATATTGTCTTTCAGTGTGATTTAAATGAACGGGTTTGTTGAAGCGTAATTTTTTTCAGAAAAGTTCGATTTTCATATAGAATGGGTTCAGATTCCATTTTTTGGACAAGTGAAATAGATTTCGCATTTACATTTTCATCATAGTCGTTCACGAAGAATGGAGACTTGACCCATTCATGTTAAAAATTCGTTTTTTATAGCTCTGTTAAACCCATTTTCCACTAAATATGCTTTACTGTCAACTTTGAAATAAATATTATCAAATGATAAGTCGTTCAGTAAAATAAAATAATAGAATGTTTTGAAGATGATATTACTGAGAACATGATTTTAGAAAAATATAACATTTCTGTAAATTTTGAAAATTGAGAAACATTTTGTCTCAGAGCGGGGGATTGAACACGCCTTATACGCCCTCTTTCTTTTTATGAAACAAATAAACGGCAAAATGCATGCTAAAAGATGAAGATACCAAAAGATCCCCTTGTTATTTTCGCGCTTTCTACATGAAGATTGCATACAGATAATTTTTGCCCCGTTTTAAATTCGCCCAATCATAGATTTGTTTAAAAAAAATATACCGTATTTGTTTGAATTTTCCCCGTTTCAAATTCGCCCGAATGAGGGTTTGGCGAAAGAGGCAAAATAAAACGGAGCGAAAATTTACCTGTTTACGGTGTTCATATACGAGATATGACTAACCAATATGTACGGTTATTATTTTTGAGAAGATCTTATTCAGAATGTTTTAAACCAGTACGTGAATTTATAAACGAGTATGTTAGACTTTTATCTTTTGTTGTGGATCACCCGAAACTCGGCGGTCATGATTTGATCAAATTTAAAAGTTTATGGCTTTCATGTGGCTTTCACGTAATTGTACGTTGTCCGCCCGAGTGTTTGTCTTTCCCTAGCTTGAAAGTGGGTGTGGCTCTTCATTTTCATATTCAACAAACTTGGATTTAATTACCTTCGCCCATAGTGCTCGTGGCAAGTTTGATTGAAATTGACAAGAGATATCAATTTGTACAACATGTACAACTAAAGGAAATTTATGACGAATACAATGTCAATGCAGTTTTGATCAGAATATCTCATTTCAGGCGAGCTAAAAAGCGTATGCCTTATAACTGAATCATAAAATTTCAAATTCACGAGCATATATTTATTCATGCCCTCCTTGTCCTTGAAATGATTGATGATATTCGGAACGCTCGATTTTTTAAACTTTTTTTTATTTTATTCATTTATTTGAATTTTGATCGGGTTCGGAATACTATATAAATGCGAATTATACACTTCCGTTTCTCATGTAAACAAAAAATGACAGGCATGATTTCACATAAATTTCTGTATGGATTATTATGGGAGGAACCTGTAGTGGACCTTCATTAAAAGACTTACCAAAGAAAATTCTAATAATCGGAAACAGTGGCGGAGGTACACAACTCTCAGATTCAGGAATTGTTCAACTAGTGCCTCTGAAAATAATCTTTACTAGTTTGTGTTCCTTCCTACTGCCAATGTTTTTAGTTGTTCAAACATTTTTAGTGATAGGTGTGTCTTTAATTTAATTCCCCTATGATACATATGAAATAGAATGCAACTTTCGTATTTATAGTTTTTTGTTCTTGAAGAGATCCCCCCGTTTCTGTATATGTAGATTAAATGTTATTGTTTGCAGCTAACTGTAAAGTTTCACGTTACGTCACGATCTTTTTCGTCAGATGCATCCAGCGTAAACAATTCACGTGATTGTTCAACTCAAATTATCAACATTGACACGGAAATAGTCTGTTCACGAGGAACCAAGCAGGGATAAGAAGAAAGTTCCATGCAGTCGTAAAGCTTGCGGTTAGGAGGCGTGTACAATTTACCTTGAGCGCAGCTGTCAACTAGATCGTGACGTAACATGAAACTTTATAGTTAGCTGCAAACAATAATTCATGTATCTGCGGTTCATTTTTGCTGAATTTCAGGGAAGACCCATTTACTGTACAGCTGGGTTCTTGGTACAAATGACCTTGACACAGTTCCGACCGACAGCTTCAATGTGGAGAGGGTCGCTGTGGAGGGTAAGGTGTACATGGTGTGGGACTTGTGTGGGAGGAAGGATTTTAGACTGAAGCGCCGACAATTCTACCACGGCACAGATGGTAGGCTTTATTTTCAGAAAATCATGGAAAACAGAACATCATTAGTTAATAAATGAATAAATTAATTAAAAAAATTGTTTGTTTGCCTTAGCCAGACCAACTGGCTAAAAATTAACCAATGTAAAACTTTTTTTATAACCCGAAGCTCTCTGAAAGGGTTTTTTTAAGCTTTCCCCTCCCTCAGAAACTTGTCAAGAACTATGTAAACATTTTCAGAACAAATTTTTCCACCTACCTACCGACCCAGTTTACTGGAGTCTGGAGAAGGCAAACCAGCATTATTTGAAAGCTGGTCTTGCCAACTTTTTACTTACCGAAAAAGAGCTATGATTCTAACCAGCTGTTTACAATTCATTACTAGGTGTTGTTTACATTATTGATGCCTTATCTGACATAGAAGATACCATTGATGACTTAGCCAAAGTGACCATGGAGCGAGACTTAAATTCACTTCCATTTCTAGTTCTCATAAATAAAAGAAAGGGTGAGTGAACTTTCATAACCTCACTAAATCAATTTCAAGATGAAAATATTTAGAAGTAAAGCAATGTTAAGTTTTACCAGACTGCTTATAATCAGCTCTCATCTGCTACATGTATTAAATATAATTTATCATTTTTGTTTTCCAAGTTCTTGAGGATATTTGAAAATGAAATGTCAGGCTAGGGCGAATGTAACTTTATTACATTAATGTAACAGAGTTAAAAGTGGCCATGTGTTGTAAATAGTGAAGCCATGCTCCTACTAGCACTAGCTAGTGAGCTAACTCTTTAGCTCAGTAAGGAGAGCTGTGTCTAGCTAATCCATCATAACATGAACATGAATGCAATATTCCCTATGTATTCTGTAAACAATATTTAATCCTTTTTTTAAATTTAGATATAAATAGTGATTTGGTGATTAAAGTTGAAAGTGCACTGAAAAATCACCCTGGCTCATCACAAGTGATGGACGTGAATATAATGGACAAGGAATCTGTTAGTGCAGCACTGATTCAGCTCCACAAAATGCTAACATCAACATCTTCTGTGATACCGTAAACCAACTTTTATTCACATGCGAGAAATATCTGCAAGCTACAGCATGTACTTTAACTCCCAAATTTTTATCACTGTGAATAACTTTTTTTGCATTGTATTTATTAATGTAGTGAATGTTTTGTCTGTCGCAAAAATTCAGCGTCATAGACTAATTTCAAACCGACAAATTGCAAATAAAAGATGACATGATGAACATTTGGTTAACAGTGTGCCATTTAATTGTGATGAAATCAGTATTGGCCAACAAGGATAATCTTAGATTCTTCACATCTAAAAATATCAAATTCAAGTGTGGTTGACTGTTGATGATGTGTATAGTGTAATGTGTCCAAGTTAACAAAGTGGTAAAATGATTGTTTGCTTCACAAATGCATATAAAGTTGACCTGAATCATGACTTAATTGTGTTTATCTTCTAAAAACGATCAAGAAAGAACATGAGTACTGGGTAGAAGTTTTAAGTATATAGTTAACATTTGATAAGTTTCCTCAGTATGTAAGATAAACATGTACTGATGTTGATTGCTATCAAGCATTGAACAATATACATCCATTGCAGTTGTTTATAAAGTTTAGTGAGAATCGAAATATTTTTTTATTTAATTTTGCTACACATTCACTTTGATATTTGTACAAGTGAGATAGCTTTAAGTAATTTCTGATTTGTTTTTTTTTTAATAAAGTTTGATTCAAAATCTTATTTTTATCCTATTTTGTCTGATAAAACATAATCAGTATATTTCATCCAAAAGTTAAAAGTAGTCTTCATCCACTTTGGAAAAAAATGTAACACTGAATTCTTTAAATTCATTTGGAAAGTATCATTTCAGTTGAAAATATGACCACAATACATGTACCAAGGGGAAACTACTTCCATTAAGCTGTGATTTTGGATTTATATTTTATATAACTAAGTTTTCAATTTGGTGAAATGCTTCAGACATTAAAATGAAAGAACATGAATCCACAACTGGATATAGACTTCTTACCAGCTTCTCTTACTTTACAGACATCAATAAATCTGATCAATAATCACACATGACATAACAATTGAAAAACATCCATGTCTTTATTGACATCACTTTCTTAAAATATAAATTTAACCTCACACATTTCTCCTTTTACAAGTAAATCAATTGTTAAGCTCATACATACACTAAAATTGTTGCCTTTTGTCAAATTAAGTTGTATCTAACACACACTGAACTTCACGGTATTTATCTGCGTCCTGAAATTCTCACTGTCAATCCCCCCGAGTTTCCAGGATTTGGGTTCCGAGGCTGACTTGGCTGGCTGGGCATTCTGGGAGGAGCAGGTGCCCCAGACATTGGAATTCTGGGAGTTAACACTGGTGGTTGGGGGTACTGCTGGGGAGCGGGGGGCTGGGCTGGGGGGTTGTAACCCATATTCTGCTGATAACCTCCGGTCTGGGGTGGAGGTGCCTGGGGCTGATTGTTATACTGGTAGGGTGGGGGCTGGTAATTTGGGGGGTAGGACCCTGGGGGGTAGTTCTGGGGATTTGTAATGGGGACACTGTAGGACTGTGCTGGTGCTGTAGTGGCTGGTGCTGGAGGGGGATAGGCACCATGTGGGGGTACTGTGTATGCGTTCCCTGCTCCAGTTGGGGGTGGCTGATTATAGGGGGCAGAGGCTGGTGGGGCATACACTGAGGGCTGGGAGTACTGAGAGGGAGGATACTGGCTAGCTGGGGGTGGAAACTGACCCCCTGGAGCAGGTGGTGGGGCTACAGAACTCTGTGGAGGGGGGTAGTTCTCAGGGACGGGGGCTGATTTTGCTGCCCCTCCTCCCCCACCCATTAGACTCTGTATAGATTTACTCCCTTCCTGAGACATGAAGGATGATGAGTACATATGAGAGGACATGTAGGGGTTATAGGTAGAAAACTCCAGCTTGGAGTTGGGTGGGGCCCCAGAGAGGGGGGGCTGGGGTACACTGGTGGTGGGGGTCTTTGACAAACTGTGTCCACTGTCTGATGACGGCGTGTGTTTGGAGGATGAGGAGGAATGTTTTGTCGGGCGACTGTCTGATGAGGAAGAGTGATGGGAGTCTTGTTTACGTTCCTTTTTTATTGCCTTCTCTGGTGGACCATCCAATGGGAGGCTCTAAATAGAAGTAATAGACACAATCAGTTATTATTGTCTGTCAAAAAGAAGGAATGATTACGCATAAAAGGAAGTACATATATTTCATTTTATTTTGCAAGTATTAAAAATGTTATTGTATTCATAACCATCTAGCACTTGTTTAATGTTTACAGCTTTTTTGATTCATATAAAATTTCTAATGATATGGGTAAATGTGGTGTAACTTACGTTGCTGCTGCGTTTGTTTGGAGGGGGTGGTGGTGGGGTGTCCCTGACCTCACTCTTTTTGACCGGTGTAGTGGGAGGGGAATCCTCACGGAGCTGTGACTGAGGGTTGGAGGAGTACAGATCTAGGACTCCATGGCAGATATCTACAGGGGAAAAACAGGCAGTTAAAGTAACGGACACAAAATAGATAACAGAATCTACATGTAGGACTCCATGACAGATACCTACAGGGGAAAAACAGACAGTTACAGTAACGGACAAAAATAGATAACAGAATCTACATGTAGGACTCCATGACAGATATCTACAGGGGAAAAACAGACAGTTACAGTAATGGACACATAATAGATAACAGAATCTACATGTAGGACTCCATGACAGATACCTACAGGGGAAAAACAGACAGTTACAGTAATGGACACAAAATAGATAACAGAATCTACATGTAGGACTCCATGACAGATACCTACAGGGGAAAAACAGACAGTTACAGTAATGGACACATAATAGATAACAGAATCTACATGTAGGACTCCATGACAGATACCTACAGGGGAAAAACAGACAGTTACAGTAATGGACACAAAATACACAACAGAATCTACATGTAGGACTCCATGACAGATATCTACAGGGGAAAAACAGACAGTTACAGTAACAGACACAAAATAGATAACAGAATCTACATGTAGGACTCAATGACAGATATCTACAGGGGAAAAACAGACAGTTACAGTAACAGACACAAAATAGATAACAGAATCTACATGTAGGACTCCATGGCATATATCTACAGGGGAAAAACAGACAGTCACAGTAATGGACACAAAATAGATAACAGAATCTACATGTAGGACTCCATGACAGATACCTACAGGGGAAAAACAGACAGTTACAGTAATGGACACAAAATAGATAACAGAATCTACATGTAGGACTCCATGACAGATATCTACAGGGGAAAAACAGACAGTTACAGTAATGGACACATAATAGATAACAGAATCTACATGTAGGACTCCATGACAGATATCTACAGGGGAAAAACAGACAGTTACAGTAACAGACACAAAATAGATAACAGAATCTACATGTAGGACTCCATGACAGATACCTACAGGGGAAAAACAGACAGTTACAGTAATGGACACAAAATACATAACAGAATCTACATGTAGGACTCAATTAAGAAATAAGGTATCATTTTTAAACATCTATCGGGATATAAATACGGGTCGGTCACGAGATTAAATTCCATAAAGCCCGAAGGGCTTTATGATGAATTTAATCTCGTACCGACCCGTATTTATAGCCCGATAGATGTTTTAAAATGAAACCTTATTACTTATATTTACATTTGTGACTTATTCATACTTTATATTTGCCTGATTGTGACTTTTAACGTGTGAAATGCGTTATTTTTCAAACCCAACGGCATGTATGTAATCCACTGAACGCGCGTCGACCCTTTATGACGTCACAGAGAAATTACGTCGAACGTTTATCTTTACGCACATTTATGACCTCTTGACCCCGTACCTGTATTTATACAGTTATAGATACGCATTGCTTTCAGTAGTGTTATATAAAGGAAAACATTTGCAAATGTAAATATTGACAGATATCTACAGGGGAAAAACAGACAGTTACAGTAATGGACACAAAATAGATAACAGAATCTACATGTAGGACTCCATGACAGATATCTACAGGGGAAAAACAGACAGTTACAGTAACAGACACAAAATAGATAACAGAATCTACATGTAGGACTCCATGACAGATACCTACAGGGAAAAACAGACAGTTACAGTAATGGACACAAAATACATAACAGAATCTACATGTAGGACTCAATTAAGAAATAAGGTATCATTTTTAAACATCTATCGGGATATAAATACGGGTTGGTCACGAGATTAAATTCCATAAAGCCCGAAGGGCTTTATGATGAATTTAATCTCGTACCGACCCGTATTTATAGCCCGATAGATGTTTTAAAATGAAACCTTATTACTTATATTTACATTTGTGACTTATTCATACTTTATATTTGCCTGATTGTGACTTTTAACGTGTGAAATGCGTTATTTTTCAAACCCAACGGCATGTATGTAATCCACTGAACGCGCGTCGACCCTTTATGACGTCACAGAGAAATTACGTCGAACGTTTATCTTTACGCACATTTATGACCTCTTGACCCCGTACCTGTATTTATACAGTTATAGATACGCATTGCTTTCAGTAGTGTTATATAAAGGAAAACATTTGCAAATGTAAATATTGACAGATATCTACAGGGGAAAAACAGACAGTTACAGTAATGGACACAAAATAGATAACAGAATCTACATGTAGGACTCCATGGCATATATCTACAGGGGAAAAACAGACAGTTACAATAACAGACACAAAATAGATAACAGAATCTACATGTAGGACTCCATGACAGATATCTACAAATACAGTAACAAACACAGAATAGATAACGGAATCTACACGTAGGACTCCATGACAGATATCTACAGGGGAAAAACAGACAGTTACAGTAACAGACACAAAATAGATAACAGAATCTACATGTAGGACTCCATGACAGATATCTACAGGGGAAAAACAGACAGTTACAGTAACAGACACAAAATAGATAACAGAATCTACATGTAGGACTCCATGACAGATATCTACAGGGGAAAAACAGACAGTTACAGTAACAGACACAAAATAGATAACAGAATCTACATGTAGGACTCCATGACAGATATCTACAAATACAGTAACAAACACAGAATAGATATCAAGATGAAGGATTTTATCTCTAACCTTCACACATAACATAGCATTAATCTCTAACTTTGACATATGACACAGCATTACATGTATTCTCTAATGTAGTATTAATCTCTAACATAGTATTAACCTCTAACGTAACATTGATCTCTAACAGTCACACATTACACAACATTACTCTCTAACCTTCCATGAGGTCTACAGTGATGTCCTCCACCAGGAACTCCCACCACTTGGTGCGTGTACCCGGGACTCGCCCGTGCCAGTCCTGGATGTCAAACTTAGTCAGGCGTGTTGCCAGGTACATCAATGAGACGCTGATTATCTCAGCCTCCCACAGCAAACATAGACAGGTACAGAGACTGAAAGTAAATAAACATAGACAGGTACATCCGCGAGACACTGATTATCTCAGCCTCCCACAGCAAACATAGACAGGTACAGAGACTGAAAGTAAATAAACATAGGCAGGTACATCAGCGAGATGCTGATTATCTCAGCCTCCCATAGCAAACATAGACAGGTACAGAGACTGAAAGTAAATAAACATAGACAGGTACATCAGCGAGACGCTGATTATCTCAGCCTCCCACAGCAAACATAGACAGGTACACAAACTGAGCATAAAAGAGACATTCATTGTATTAAACTCTGAAAGCAAATACAAACATATACAGTCAAACTTCATTATCTTGAACTTGAAGGGACCAAGAAAAAACTTAAATAACGGAGCATTTTGAGATAACTTGGGTAAAATTCTTAAGGAATAAGTAGTTTTGACTTAAAATTTACTTTGACATATCCATGGTATTAGAGATATTCATGTTTGAGATATCCAAGCTCAACTGTACAAGCATTGAGCATCAACTTGAGAATGACAATGACGGTAAATTATCTTTGTCTCTTAATCAAATCAAAATACACACCATCCAAACTGTAGGCAGAGTGAAAAATTTTAGATAAAATGTACGCAGTTGATCCTCTGTATCTCGAACATCAATATCTCAAATACTATGGTTATATCAAAGTGAGTTGGATGTCTCATTCACTTTTATTTCAACTTAGCTAAAAGTTCAAGTAATTCACATTAAACCATGGTTTTTTGGGATCGAGTGAGACCACAGTATGGGGTCAAAATTTCCATGTAAAGGAGAAAATGAATAGAGGAAGTATGACATAGGTGATTATTATGGGCCTCTTATTCTATTTTGAACTTCTGTTTATCTCGAAATTTTTGCAATTGAGTTTGAGATAATAAGGTTTGTCTGTATATTTATATAATCTTAAATTAAAGCTTTGGATTCTGTAGCTATATTTACCACAGCTATACTTCCAACTCACACTTCCCTCAGCCATTCTTACCTGTCATTGATAAAGGTCCAGGCCATCTGAACCAATTTTTGAATTTTTTCTTTGTCTCCTGAAAAAATAAAGAAATGACAATCAAACACGAATAAATAATCATAGTTACATTCACAGTATAACAAGTCAATTGAAAGTATGCCAATAATCTTAATCTGAGGCCAAAGTTTGCAGTTTCTTGGCATATACATACGAGTATTAATATTTTTTTTGAAAGCACTGAATAAGCATAGGGCATGATTTCAAGAATTAAGTATCAAAATGTACGATGATGCTTACACATAAAAAGTTTTTTCCTCTTCATTTAAATGCTACAAACATTAATCTTTTTTAACTACTGATAATACCTAACACAGTATAATGACTCAGGTCTCTCTTACCTTTGAGGACTTTGGCGAACTTGAGCAGTATTGAGTAGGGATGCTCGACTTGTCACGGTATAATGATTCCCTTACCTTTGAGGACTTTGGCGAACTTGAGCAGTATTGAGTAGGGATGCTCGACTTGTCACAGTATAATGACTCCCTTACCTTTCAGTACTTTGGCGAACTTGAGCAGTATTGAGTAAGGATGCTCGACTTGGAGGTCAAACTTAATGGTCTGTAGTAAAATTCTCTCCATTGTCATCACTTCCTCCTGAAAAGACATAAGCATGGCTCTCTTTGTGACATCTCAATTATACGTACAAATTCAATCATAATTATCAAATGATTTCATTACTACTGTATAATTTCTACTTCCCTAAGTTGTATAGTACAAGTAAATTCATTCTTAATTGTGTTATCTATTATAAATTCAAAAGGTTTCCTGGCCATAATCTTAAAAATTTCAATAATAAAGGGTAAAAAAAGACATTTTTTTTTTTTGTAAAAACAAAATCCTGTTTTTAGAGAATGTAAGAGAGTGGAACTGAATGTTTTCGCCAGCTTTGTACTGGATCCTCCATATTCTTCATGTTCTATTAAAGACATACGAGGATTTTGAATGTGTCTACTTACTTTTGGATCCTCCCCAAACACAGTGAAGAGTTGTGGTGACAGCAGAGACTGACAGACTTTGATGATGTCTTTACATTTCTTAGGGGTCTCCTCCACCTTACCAGCGAGAAATAGACAGCAAGCAGCCGTGATCTGTTCAGAAAATAAAAGTCAACTCAGTGCTAATCCTACCACTAAACTAGATATCAATCACTGTTTTCAAATAAAGATGTACAAAATTTAATTTTATTCAAATCCAAGTTATAAAATACATTAATAGAATTAAAATTTTCTATGTGATTTTGGAACAACAGAACAAAAATTTCATTGAAACTTTCTTCAAAGAAGAAGGTATGGTTTCAGCTTTATTGCGCCCTAAAAATGTAATGACATCAAAAAATTTTGAAACTGGCTTAAATATTAGTTAAATAAATGACTCTTATAAATCAGGAAAGAATGTGGTATGAAGGTTTATCATTCTACAAATATGACGTCATTAATGTGAAGCATTTCTTTATTTTCAACAGAAAAAGCCTCAAAATGGCACATTTCAAGGGTGATTTTCCTCTAGAAAACAGTGTCCACAGTCATCGCCCACTTTAATTTTTTGATATTTTGTGCAAAATTTAATAACAAATCACATATCTCAAGATCTTTATGGGCGATGCCTGTGGACAATGTTATCTGAAAGAAAATTCCATTGAAAATTGGTGTCTTCTACAACTTTTTAAGAAAATACGGGAAAATGCACATGTTTATGACGTCATAATTAACATTTAAAAACACATGTGAGAAAAATGACTTGTATGATTTTTCTGCATTGAATTTCAATTATTTAAAAAGCATGAGTTTTCAACTTTTACACCAGTTTGATTTTTTAGAAAATCACAGGGCAAAATCTGTATGGAAACCATACCTTCTTCTTTGCTCTGACATCAAGTATAACTCAATTAAATTTACTGTGTGTAATCTAATTCTAATAAAGTTTATTTGTCATTGTAGTTAAGATCAAAGAATACAAGCATTGTGATTTGTGAATAAACAAATTGATTTTAAAATTCAAGTCATCCATTTGAATGGCAATAAAGATGTAATGAGGCAAACTTACGTAGCGATGAAACTCCTTGAATGAGTGGAACATGTAAAACCGATGGAAATACACAACACCGGTGGCACATGTATCATATCTCCTGGTGGATGTTAAGGAGCTCAAATCAAGACTAATATGAAATTTAAATAAAGTCAAACCTCTTTATCTCTAACAAGATGAGGAAAAAAACTTTGCGATATCTGAGGAATCGAGATATTGAAGGTAAAATGCTTAAAGAATAAGTGATTGAGACTTCCAAATCACTTTTACATATCCATGATATTAGAGATATGGGTGTTTGAGATACCGAAGTTCAACTGTATTACATCAAAGTATATATTTAAATTGATACATCCATGTGAACCGTAAATTTAACCACAATATCTGTTCTACGAGGGCCGTTCAAAAATTACGTAGAATGTGCTATTATTTTCTCTTACTGACGTCATATAGTTATGAAATTTCACAGAAATATGTATCTTAAAGATTCCAATAAATTTTGGACAAAATTTCTGTATCTTAAAAAAATTCTTCGAAAAGTATCGGTATGTTGATATCGCTGATGGAGAGGTACGGAGCACGACAAAAAAATTGAAGCAAAAGCATGCAGAATCCAAAATTTAACTCATTAATTTTTTATAATTCGCGATATTTTTCGATAATTTTCTCAAATGTACCTTTAAATTGTTCTATTATTATGTATTTAGATTTCTGACGTGATATTTGAAGTACTAATAGAAATATAGTGATTTTTCTCTGATGCAATTCCAGTGAAAACAACTGTGAAAATGGCGTCTCCTGAATTGACGGCGCACCACACTTTTGTTAAATTATGTGTAATGCTCAAGATATCACCAACATAGATCCAAAATATGCATAATAAAACATGTAGTAAACTAGGGTATACGTGACATCCGTCCAAAATTGCAAATTGAAATTTTAGACCGTTAGCAGGTTAGACCTCTGTAAAAAGGCTATACGGGAGGAGGGAAGAAGATTATTGACGAAAACTTTATCCGGACTGTAAAGAATGTGATTGAGAGTCACCAATATTACACTATATCTCATAAATACCTGCAGTTTATGTTTTTTTAAATAAAACATAGGTAATCAGAGATTACAGAGCTCACCTCAACGAATGTTGTCTTTAAGTAAGGCAAAGTCACACAATTAACCAACAAGAAGTGTACATTCCAAAAATGAAAATATTTAAGCAATTTTAATCTGATTTTGAAATAGACCTACATAAAAAATTTAAACTAGTTCTTCATGAAAATGTAATTAAAATCCAGCATCTGAAGAAAATTTAAGAGTTTTCATCTCTTGATGCAACATTTGTGCAAGTTTGGTTTATACAATGTTATATAAGCCTTATAGTTTTTTGGTAATAGACCTGCAACCATATCTTTTACCTGGTCTATTATCTGAAAATGTATGTCGAATTCATCATCCGAAGCAAGTCCATTAGTGTGCATCCTAAGATGTATCATCCATGCAAGTTTGCTCATTATAGGGCTCATAGTTAATTGGAAATGAAACATGCATCAAAAACTAACATTTTCACTCATCAACAAAAAGTAGGTCAGATTCAGCATCCGAAGCAAGCCCGATAGTATGCATCCTTATATGTATCATCCATGCAAGTTTGGTCATTAAAGAACTCATAGTTACTTGGAAATGAATCATGCACCAAAAACTTTAACCTATTCACTCAGCTGGAAAATGTAGGTCAGATACAGCATCCGAAGCAAGCCTGGTAGTATACATCCTTATATGTATAATCCATGCAAGTTTGGTCAACATAGGGTTTATAGTTACTTGGAAATGAAACCTGCACCAAAAACTTTAACCTGTTCACTCAACCAGAAAATGTAGGTCAGATTCACCGAAGCAAGCCCTGTAGTGTGCATCCTTAGATGTATCATCCATGCAAGTTTGGTCAACATAGGGCTTATAGTTACTTGGAAATGAAACCTGCACCAAAAACTTTAACTTGTTCACTCAACCGGAAAATGTAGGTCAGATTCAGCATCCGGAGCAAGCCCGGTAGTATGCATCCTTAGATATATCATCCATGCAAGTTTGGTCAACAAAGGGCTTATAGTTACTTGGAAATGAAACCTGCACCAAAAACTTTAACCTGTTCACTCAACCAGAAAATGTAGGTCAGATTCAGCATCTGAAGCAAGCCCTGTAGTGTGCATCCGTAGATGTATCATCCATGCAAGTTTGGTCAACATAGGGCTTATAGTTACTTGGAAATGAAACCTGCACCAAAAACTTTAACCTGTTCACTCAACCGTAAAATGTAGGTCAGATTCAGCATCCAAGCAAGCCTGGTAGTATGCATCCTTAGATGTATCATCCATGCAAGTTTGGTCAACATAGGGCTTATAGTTACTTGGAAATGAAACCTTCACCAAAAACTGCACCAAAAATGTTAACCTGCTCCAAAAACATTAACCTGGTCATTCCTTTGCTGAAATTGCAGCATCTGAGACTTTGACTGGTACAGTGAAACACACTAGAACCATCTTCCATGCATGTCTAATCAATATAGGACATAGAAGTACTTAAAAAGAAAACTGCTCCAAAAAACTTAACCTTAACCTGGGACGCCGACGCCGACACCGACACCGACGCCGACGCCGAGGGTATTACATAAGCTCCCCCAACTTCGTTGAGGTGAGCTAAAAAAGAATATTCTTTACTTGTTTTATAGATTTTAAGCTTGACAAGAAATGGTGTTTGGAATACTTTGGATGTTGAGTAGATACGGTAGCTCAAACTGTACAGGTACTCTTGGGAAAATGTTGAGAAAATGAAAGCTCAATCGCATTTTTTATAATGCCTGTGACGTCGAAGATATTGCTGCTCCATGACTTAATGATATGTCCTGAAAAATTACTCAAAATTGATACCTATTTACAACATTTTGAAATGAAATTTGAAGACCATATAAGTAAAGATTGTTTAATATTATGTGTGACATTTTGCCCGATTATGTTGTCGAATATTTTTTCTGTGCAACAAGTCCGCGTAATTTTTGAATGGCCCTCGTATTTCTGCTCAAATTGAAAACATAATGACATTACATATTTACATATGCAAGCATCTTTGAACATGTCATCTGTAAATTTTCAAATTTGTCTAAAATAAGCCGTCCGTAGACTGGGCCTCTCTGGGTCCACACATCAATATAAATAAATAGCAGCCTTTAACATTTGTTGAACATTAATATGATTAAGGATACAGTCCCATTTTTGTCCCGGCGTCGATGATAAATCTGGCTCCCTCTCTCCGGTAGCGAGCCTCCGTCGCGTAATCCAGCCCATCCTGTATAGAGGGGGTGTTTTTGAGTTCTTTTTTCTCAAAGTACCAACAAGGCATCTGGAAAAAAACTCAAGTGTTGTAATAATGAAACCTTCAAAAATTTCTCATCTTCAAATAAGTTGTAAACTAATTCATTTTAAACTACTTCAATAGAAAGTTTTGCTTTAAACTTTGTTTTTAAACATGTCATTACATGTGTAAACATGATAAATAAAGTTTAATACCATGATATTAAACCTCATTCTCTAAAACATTCACTAAACAAATGAGATGTTGAAGATGTAAGATCTTTTAAAAAAAATTACAGATAGTTCTGATGCAAATTAATTCCTTGATTAATCTAAATGATCAAGACACTAACCCTAATGTCTTGGATGTAGGAACCAAACCCCTGCACAGATACTACACAAACCCTTTGCAAGTCAAATAGTGTGTGAGGAAAAATCCTCATCGATTGGTGTGAGACTATTACCCTAATCAGTCCAATACATGTGCAAGGACTTACCCTAATCTCTTAGGTGGTTGCAACACTTTTTAGCCCAGAGTGTCAATTGACTCGAGTGACATTATATTAGTCTTACATCATAGCGCATCAAACATGCAGATCTTAAGGATCTGGGGAGCAGGGAAGTGTACCCTGTTACCTAAAAATCATATATTTTAACAAATTGACAGAAGAGAAAAATGTAGTAGACCAGAATAAGATTCAAACCCAACCCCCTTAATCTGAAGTTAGTCTACTGAGCTTTTGGCCAATGGAGATTGAACCCATCTGACCACCACATATTACCTCCTCCACATGTTAAAGGTCTTCAGACCAACCCAAGCTCATCCCTGTCAGGTCTTTTTACTGTCACTTCCAGGGCATGACACAATACCAAATATAACAGGAAAGGAGAAAAATTTAGCGGGATAGACTTGGATTCGGACCCAGGCGGCCAGGCTCCCTGAAACTCCAGTCAAGTATTCTACCAAACAACCTACCCAGGTCGATTATCTTCTGCCCAAACCATTACACAAATAAACCTTTATTGGATGATTATTATATATCTCGTAGATTACATTTCTGGATATTTGGAATGACGCTATTGGCAAACTTCAACATAGGCATCAAATATGAATGGAAAACAAATTTCAGCCGTGGTTTAAATCTTAAAACATGAATAAGGGGTGAATCGATTTACCAAAATGGAAACAAATGGACCCAAAGAAAGGCCACCATCACCATGATCACCCAATAATTATGCCGATTATGATTTATACTACATGTATCAAAAATGATTTAAATCTCAAAATACAAAATTAGAAATATTCCATTTGGTTTCTATTTGATTTCCATTTGGGTAAATCGACATGTCTTGAATAATTCAATAAGTATTACTTTGTAAAAAAAAAAATTAGGAAAAACAACCTGAAAGTGTATTTTGCTGATATAATGATCATACAGGCTTTTTTAAAGGGAAATTTGGTGAATGCCAGTGTACTAGATAGTATACATGTTCTATCGTTAAAATGATAAAGGTCCTATGGTCCCAATTTAACAATAGAATTTGTTCTGTGTATTCGTAATGTAGCAAAAGAAATACAGGCAATAACTCGTACTCAGTGCATTTACTATGAACAAGCCAGAGAGTTCCGAATGCAAACATGGCGTGTAAATTTGAAGCAAGGAAAACTCTTAGAAAATCAGCTGAATTTTTGTCTTTATTTGGATTATTATTTTTGGTTTAAAAGCATAAGCAACCTCAAAAAAGTTTGTTATAATTAATTTTGAAGTTATTTCATGTGAAAATCTTCTTGTATTCTTCAAAATCGTTTCAGAGCGATTCTGCAATTTTTTTTTGCAATATTCCAAGTATATCACTGTATATGGGTGGTATTCTAACTGTGGTGAGGGCTTGTCATGAGAGACAGTTAGATTATTCTGACTACCAGTGAAAAGTTTCAATAGTGCTCAGAGTCTCTCTAAAAACAGACTTGCCAAGCGGTAGACAGAATTCACGGTTACACAGGGCATTTCGCTGTTTCGGTGATTAGTGTTATCCCGTCAGAATATGATTGGATGACTAATTTTTTTCAGTATCTCGTGTTTTTTTTTTAATTACAAACTATCAATAAACAGTATGTTTGTATGTAAGTGAAATTTGAGAAAGATACTTTACCCTCAGATCCTCTGAAAAAGCCAAGTGTCGATTTATTTCTAACTCCAACTTCCAAGACCACTACGAACGTTCTAATGCGGATGCGACGCAAATGACGGTTGTCGTAAAAATTTTCTGAGCCTTTTAACTTTATTCCGAATCAATGACGTATTTCAAATAAAGAAAAGAATGTAATTAAATTTTCTTACATATATATAATTTCCAATACTTGTGAAAACAAACAAAACATTTATGATTAATGTCGTAAACTTAACGGAGTTGAACGATTTGCGGTACCTTGAAAAATATCACACCGTCACTGACCGTGCACCGGTTACAGAGAAGTGTAGGAGTATAATAATTGGGTTCTACTGACTCTTTTTTCTTTAAGACGAGGTAGATATATATTGACTTTCTAACGATTTTTCCATTGCAATCATTTTTTAAATGTTTTTATGTAACACTATGCAGTTTCCCTATATGGAAGTGTCAAAACTGATGAGTGATGGAATGGATGTAAACTGATACATGCATCATTCAGTCTCCCGTTGTTCAATGTTCAAGATTGGCAAATAATGAAAAAAATAAGTGCTGTTTTTTAAGGTCTTACAAAAACTTTTTTAGGATATCTTGGTAACATTTGACATGTTTGACAGTTTTTGTGTTATTTTGATTGCTATGATGTAATGTTTTGATTACTGTTTTGTACCATATTATATATACCAGTCAGAGGGGATACTGAAATCCTTCATTCTGAAAATTGATGGATAATCATCATGTTACCTGCATATTTTGTCATAGTTGCAATAATGTAGCCGTTTCCAATTTTTTAAATTTGATTTTATCTGGAGATGAGTGCTACAATTCCACAGCATCTCCCGTTTTCTCGATCTGCAATGGTGCAAATATTTTTTTTTAAATACAGGCAACTGCAGGCAAAATGTTTTTTTTTTATTTTTTACATTACACTTACTTCTAACAAAACAAAATTTTTATTCACTGTCAACAACTAGCCTGTTATTTCACTGTTAAACTTGAAAACCATGTAAAATAAATCTGTGTTTTTACCTTTTACTCTATTCAGCAGTCATGACAGTTCACACATGAAGTACTGTACTAGATAGAATGTTCTATCGTTAAAAATGATAAATGTCCTACGGTCCCTGTTTAATGAAAGAATTCGTTCTGTGTATTCACAATGTAGCAAAATAAACATGGGCGATAACTCATACTCAGTGCATTTACTATGAACAATCCAGAATTCTGAATGCAAACATGGTGTGTAAATTTGAAGCGAGAAAAGCGTTGAGAAAATTAATTGAATTTTTGTCATTACTTGGATTACCAGGTATATTTTATTTTCAAAGGCATAGAGATTTTTTGCTACATTGTGAGTATATAGGTGATATTCTAACATTCACAAGTCGTTCTATAAATAGCATTGGTGCTCCGACATAAAAAATGATTCATTAGTTAAACTCATAATATTTAAGACTTTTTTTGCATTAAAGTGCTGAAAATAAACATGTCTAATTAACAATATCAATGTTTATTTACTTTAAGAACTATGGGGAGGAACTTTGTTCAAACACATGTGCTTTTAATACACGGTGACCTTGACCTATGTTCAAAAGCGGGAAAATTCAAACTCCAAATGAACGTAAATAAGTTGTCACAATATTTACATGTAAGCATTAGTGATACATATTAACGAGTACCCTTTTTGTTTCAAGACAACTGCAAAAGTAGGGACATAAAAAAAAAATAATAAAAAGTTGGAGATCTCTAGGGGGCCTATTTGTAGAAAGCAAAAATAACAGTACACAATACACAAAACGGTAAAAAGACAGTGACTTTATAGAAAATTTTAATAGAGCAAATATTTTTTCATGAGTTCTATTTTTATTTTTTAAAAAAATCAATTTTTGAATATTTTTTAAGTAAAATTAACAATTTGTTCAAAATGTATTTATCATTTAATTCAATAATGAATTTGTATTTTTTCATTTGAATATACATTTAATTACATGTACAATTAACTTAATCGATGCACGCCGCACGCCATCAATTCAGCAAAATTCCCCCCATTCATCAAAAATTTTCTGGGGAAAACACTGCTAAGTTAGTATAAAGACAAAATATCATTTTATTTCTTCTTCACTATTTTGTGTAAATAAAATGACAAATAACTCTTGCACATATATATTTGAGTGGGAATTTCATACTGTCATTATAACAATTTCGTAGTTCAACATGTTCAATGTATTTGAGAAATCAAGTTTGTTTACAATGTTTTCTGGCTTTTTTGGGGTTGATGGATCTATAATTTTTTAAAGATATTCTAGATACACTCTAAATTTCGTCATTTTCTGCAAAATCATGAGGAATGTATTGTTATAAAAAATGATTTTTATTATCAATTACTAGTTATCATGGTTATTGTCTATTTTCAGAATGGTGGATTTCAGTCTAACCCCTGACTGTATATATAAGAATTTTTCTTAATTTTTTTTCAGAGGATCATCATGGGTAAAAAGAATAAAAGACAGAAGGAGAGTGGGAAGAGGTCTGCTACCCCTACTGAGGGAAAGGAATTATCAAAACAGCAGAAGAAACAGTTGATGGAACTCGTGACACAGTTATTACAAAGTAAATACAGAGTTAAAATCTGACAGTTATTACAAAGTAAATACAGAGTTAAAATCTGCCAGCGAAAAATCTACCATTATCACAGGCACCTGACATTACTTATTTTTCTTCAAAAAGCAAAACATGGACTTTGCCATTATAACCATATGGGGGGCAGGACGTATCATTTAGTGAGCTCATTGCTAATAATACCTGTAGTCTGTAGTATGATGTTTGATATTTTGTTTTACAGCCTGTATGGTTATGCCTGATGGTCCTAAGGAGTATGAATATTATGTCGAGTTACATAGCATTGTGGAAAAGATTCGTGCAGTCCAAGAAGGTATGTTGTTTAAATAATATTTACTGTGTACAGAGCAATTTTAGCCCCCGTTTTATTTTCACCCCTTTCACCCTATCCATTTAAAATGGTGCAAATTTAAAGAAAACTTTATAATTTCTTAAATTAAACTTTGACTGGGCGAATTCAAAACTGGACAAAATTGTTTGCTAGTGTGAAAGGGCGAAAATAACACAGGTTGAAAATAACCCTATACAGTATTCAGAAAAATGTAATTGGATTGAGCCACAGGCAATGCCTAAAAATACCCAATACACACAAAAAAACTGAATATATCTAAGATAGAATATTTACATATGCATTATTCTTTCTTAGATGGACGTATTGAAGAGAAAATATGTTCAATTCTGTGTGAATGTTATTTGGGGGTCAGAGGTCATAGCGCAACTGAATCGCTCGGCGAGGTGACATCTTGTTTACATATATTTCTGTCTGTTTTCGGAACTACCAAGTTTAAAATGAAAAGGGTAAAATAACTGACACATATAGATATTTTCATTCAACAGATGTTCAATAGATCTTCCTTTGATGACAAGATTGTTTAAAATACTATAATAATCACTGATAATTACAACCTAAAATTGGACTTACCTTTTTAACCCGAAATTCCTTTGAAGTTATGTTAACTAAAACAGGGGATATCACAGCTTTTGACTTCAAATATATTAAAAACTCATAAAATAGTAAGATTATTCTCAGTGGGTATCATTGTTCTTACATTATAAACACAGAACTGGACTGCTGAACATCATTGTAAATATTCAAATGTTGGAGCAAAATGAACTTTAAAACCAAACAACTTCTAGGCCCCCTAGGTCATTTCGTGTCACAACATAGCAGTACAGCGGCCCGTTCATGTAATAAATACAGTTTTATTTGGAATTCGTCTCGAATGTAAATATACATGTAATAAACAAGGACCAACCTAGGGGGCGACTGAGGCGAAATAGTCGCTTTTGAGCTCCAAACTTCGCTGTAATTTATCATGAAAGTGAAGTTTAAGTCGCCTTAACATTTGCAATTCCTTTATTGAAAATCATAAAAAAATCTATTGCCTTAACATTTGCAATTCCTTTATTGAAAATCATAAAAAATTCTATTAATCTATTAAGAAACGTGGTAGAATCGCCAGTATTGTATAAATCTGGTTTTATTACTGAGGAAATAGGCGAAACAGCAGGACACTTGCATCAGTTTGGCTACTAGGTCATCGAATACTCTGTCGGAACTCCTCTAGATTTTACGCTTCCGTGTACATGTAAAAGTCCATTGTTACTAGTTATACACAACAAGATGCAAAACAGCTGGACAGCTATTGATGTCTTGCCAAAGATGTTGGAGATGATTTTAGATCTTTTTATTGTCAAATAATTCATTCATGCTGTGAATACAGACATATTTTTACTGTTATATTGTGGAGTTATTAACTGTCTAAGAAATTACACGTCTAATACACACAGTCAAGTAGTTCAATAGGCATGCAGTACTACATGCAGTAGTGCATAAAAACTTTTTTAGAAAAAGAATTCAAAATGAATTTAGAAGTGAAAATAAAATTTAAAAAAATAATGACTATGCAAAGAGCCTGAAAATCTAAAATAACAAGAGAGAATAATTTAAAGTTAATTGTGCATACTATGCAAGAAATGAAAAAAAAAATTATGAACAATTTTATCAATAAGAAACTTATATAATATAATGATATTGTTTAATTTTTGGAGTCCAATAATTTTATACCTTGTAATTGGAAAAATATAAAAACAAATTTTTAAAGAATTTTTTCTCTTTTTAATTATTTTTAATATGATGTTAATACAGAAAAATTATTGAAATGTATTCATTAATAAGTTATAAACAATGAAATAATTTTATTTTTAAAAAGTTTAATAATGATTAATGTGCGCGACGCGCGCCAAGAAGTCTCCCTAAATTTCAAAACTTCTCCCTAAATTTCTCTGAGGGAGAAGTGAAGTCTCCCTAAATTTTTGGTCTAGGTTGGTCCCTGAATAAACAACAATGTTGAAAAGTTCTCTGGGAAATGAACTTTTAGTTCAGTTGGTACATGATCAAATCTACTGAGAAGCCCTTTGGGCTTCACAGGATTTGATCACATGACCAGCCAAAACTTCATTTCCCAGAGAACTTTTTAACATTGTTGTTTATTTCTTAATTATAATGAGAAAATGAAATACAGGCAAATACATAAAGTGTTTATAAAAATGCTAAAAAGTCTGGGCTCGACATTAACTTTTTTCCCTACTTGTCCATTCGGACAAGTGGCCAAGATATTTACTTGTCCGAACTTCAACTTTACTTGTCCGAAAATTTTTCAATGAATATCTTATAAATTCTGTCAACATGAAAACAATTATAAATTTAAAAAAAACGTGCCTGATTCATTAGTGTTGTTATTGATGAATAAGACATACACATATAAAACAAAATTTTATCTAGATTTCCTGTCCTGACAACAACATAAATTTCGCAAGTAAATCTGTAATAACAATCAAATGTATTCCAAACCCGCAAACGTTGTAAGATCCATGCCATGCAATAGTATCGATCTCGATCAACAGTGAACTTACACATAGCAATTGAAATGGGGATCGAAATTGGGGTTTAGGTACTGGTTCCGTTTTTATTCGATAAACTTTTCAATAGTTGTTGTTTTATATTTGAAGACTTCTTTACATAAAAAATCACTTGTCCAATCGGACAAGTGCCCAGCAATATTCTCTTGTCCGTAATTTTTTTTCATTGGTACCGGACAAGCGGACAAGCGTTAATGTCGAGCCCTGAAAGTGTAATAAGTTTTTGTCCTCTTAAACTGACTGTTTACTTCCATAATCAAATTTCCTGAGAAAGGTTTTTCAATGCAAGTATTTTTCCTACATGTGAACTTCTTTATTTTCAGTCTTGTCATTTGTTTATGCTCACACTCAGTTGTTCTGTTTCAAATCTTTGTTGTAATTATTTAACTTATTTATGTACAGAAATAAGATGTATCTACAATTACATCAAATAAAACATTATTGATTTGTTGACAAAAACAGCTTTCATTGCAGGTATTTAATTTTCATCACTTGTCTGTTCCACCGTTGAGCAACAAACAGATTGTCATTTGTATCTATACACAGTCCCCAGGGTTTACTCACTCCACAGTGTATGTAACGGAGGAACTGTCCATCCTGGTCTATGATGTGGACACAGTCATTGTTATCATCAGCTGTAAGGATGTGACTCTGATTGTCTGTGGTGATTCCTAGTGGATCGAATGATTTGTTCTTTGGAGCAGGAGTATGTCCAATGTACCTGAATCTCAGTTTTCCAGCCTGATGGACCACCACTACTGCTTTAGCTTTACTGTCAGACACACAGATATCCAGGTTCCTGTTTTCAGTTATGTAGTGTGTGTTATAATGACCAGATAAATAGAGAGGTTTACCTTTATCATCAAACTGAATGGTTTGTTTCTCTGTGGAGCCTGTTAGAGTAACGGACAACTTTTGTTTGTAATTTTCACTGTACATGATAACCAGGAGGTCACCAGAGGAGGTACTATAGACACCGCGAGGTTTCCAGTTCTGTAGTCTGA
>NW_026922747.1:87500-205107 GCF_032062105.1 Saccostrea cuccullata
TAGTCGAACGATAGTCAAATATTCGTTTAATTATAATTATTTGTTCATATCATCTTCACTGTTTGTCTACTCGTTTACAATAGTTAACCTACGCTATCACCATTATACCACGAATTTCTGAATTGTAAACATGTACGTAGTACAATGAAAACTGTACATCAATATGTATCCAATGTATTTAATTTCAAAATTAATATATTAGCTGCACATTTTATCTAAATGCAGGATATCAAAAGCTTGATTTGTCCTTTCTTTACATAATGGTAGTACATGTACCCCATAATTGAAGCCAATTTCTACGTGTCCGTCAATGACCTTTGACAGGTAAACAATTAAAGTGTGTCTCTTATAAAAACAAAGAGATAGATAGCTTGGGATAAATTTTAATTATGAAATTTTGTGCAAACAATCAATGATTGCATGAAATTAATATCAGAAAAAGAAAACACGGTTTAATTACTCTCATAACTGACCCCAATTTACATGTATTTTGAAGATATGTTTGCTGAAAATACATCGACGTACAAATAATTTCCTTTGAATAGTTATACCGTACCCTTAATTTTTACATATGAAAATACTGATCTGTAAGTAAATGAAATGGGCAAATATAAGTTTATGCCTTGAATTCAATATTACTTTGATGAAACACATTTTTAACGAATAACCGACTAAAGAAATTTTAGTCGATAGTCGGTATGATCGAACGATAGTCGAGTACTCGAATATTCGTTGACATCCCTACTTAAAATAATAGAAGACATTATTGGATCAAAAAACAATTACCTGTTTTAAGTCACGATGATGGTGGATTTCTTGTTGACGACCCGGCTGTCTCTGTGTATGCGGATCACGTGACAGACATACCTGTGTTAGCTACCTGTTAGGTGCAGCCAGGTGTTTAATATTCTTCCTGGTCTAAATTTGTAAAGGATTTCTTTAAAAATCATAACAATGTGTGCAATTACACAGTCACCAGTATTCTGTTTCGTTTGTAAAAGAATTTAAAAGACTTTAAAAGATTTTAATTATTAATGATTCAGAATTGAAAGAACAAAAGACCAGTGACTCAGTTGTTAGAAAGTATGTCAAGAATAACCTAGCTATCACTGAAATACACATTAAAAAAATCAGTATTACAGTTAAGTCAAGTCAATTTTATAAAATATAGCATGTTACTCAATCTAGCTCTCTTACAAGTTCAAGTTGTATCAAACATTCTTAAGACTTGGAATTTTTAAAATTAATTGTCAATTTTAATTAGATCTACATGTCAGTGCCAACTGTGTAAAGCTGAATGTTCTATAAAACAACTTTTATTCAGGAGCTAGAAATGTCCATGATTTTCATGACTTTCTTCTGACTCAAAAATATTCAAAATGTTAGACATTTTTGTATAGGAACAATTTTTTAAAGGTATGGCATTTCTTTATGGTTGGTCCTTTATGTTGAAGGTCTGAGTTGTCCACCATTAGACAGAGAGAAAGCTATCCCAGAATTCCTGGAGTGGCTGAAGAAACACAATGTAGACACCAGTTCTGTGGAAATCACAAGTTTCCCTGACTGTGGTTATGGACTACAGGCCACTAAAGACCTCAATGTAAGTGAATGTTATTAACAGTATTTCATTAATGAATAAGTATTGCAAAACTTACTTTTTATGTGAAATAGAAATCAGTATTCAGTAGACAAGAGTAGAATACTGGTATTGTTTGTAGGACTGAAGAATTTTTAAGATGTTCCTGTATCAAATTCGACCTCATTGTGTCAGGCAAATATATGTCTATAAGAATATGCCCTACATTGACAGCAATTTTATACGCATCTACACTGATTTAGCAGACAAATTGTTAATGTGATCACACCAACCAGTTATCCCACTACACAGCTGGTGATATTGGTGACCTCTGGGCCCAGGACCTATGATAGGGCTTAGTTGAATAGTTAATATTTCATCATCTTCGGAAACCCACGGCTGATTACGCTTCGTTCCTCTCTCCATCCTGAGGTGATGGAGAGAGGAATGAACCTTAATCAGCCTTGGGTTTCCGACGATGATATTTCATAAATTGTGGAAACCTCTCTTTAGCATTTCTTTCTAGTTCTCCCCACATCAGTTTGGAAACACTTCTAACATTTCTCATGATCTATTTGCGTGATTTCAGGCAATGAATTATCTGACCTGATAAGGAAATCAAAGGATACATGATCTGGAGATAGAATTCAATCTTTATTTCTGTACCATCACATAGGATTGATTGTAAATCAAAAGATACTTCATCTGGAGATAGAATTCAATCTTTATTTCTGTACCTTCACATAGGATTGATTGTATGGAGAGGGCTAAAATAGGCTTTGCCTGCTGCCCAATCCTATTCATTTTATTTGTGAATAAAATTTTGTATAAATATAAAAAAATTGTATTGATTCAGTTAGTATTTATTTTATTGTAGGAGTCTGACCCTTTCCTGACAATTCCCAGAAAGGTTATGATGACCACAGGAACAGCCAAAGAATCTCTGCTAGGTAAAGTTTTCGAGGTTTAAGAGAAAAAATATTGGTTTTGTTGTTGGTCATTTAATAGATGAAGATAAAATCTTACTAGTCTGCCATGCCTAGTGTTGTATTTATTAACTGTTTTATGTCCTTTAATTGAGGAAGATAAGATCCTACAAGCCATGCCGTGTTGTGTTTATTAACTGTTATAGGTCCTTTGATTGAGGAAGATAAGATCCTACAAGCTATTCCTAGTGTTGTGTTAATAAACTGTGGTAGGTCCTTTAATTGAGGAAGATAAGATCCTACAAGCCATGCCTAGTGTTGTGTTTATTAACTGTTTTATGTCCTTTAATTGAGGAAGATAAGATGCTACAAGACATGCCTAGTGTTGTGTTTATTAACTATTTTAGGTCCTTTAATTGAGGAAGATAAGATCCTACAAGCCATGCCGTGTTGTGTTTATTAACTGTTGTAGGTCCTTTAATTGAGGAAGATAAGATCCTACAAGCTATTCCTAGTGTTGTGTTAATTAACTGTGGTAGGTCCTTTAATTGAGGAAGATAAGATCCTACAAGCCATGCCTAGTGTTGTGTTTATTAACTGTTTTATGTCCTTTAATTGAGGAAGATAAGATGCTACAAGACATGCCTAGTGTTGTGTTTATTAACTATTTTAGGTCCTTTAATTGAGGAAGATAAGATCCTACAAGCCATGCCGTGTTGTGTTTATTAACTGTTAAGATAAGATAAGGAAGATAAGATCCTACAAGCTATTTCTAGTGTTGTGTTAATTAACTGTTGTAGGTCCTTTAATTGAGGAAGATAAGATCCTACAAGCCCTGCCTAGTGTTGTGTTAATTAACTGTTGTAGGTCCTTTAATTGAGGAAGATAAGATGCTACAAGACATGCCTAGTGTTGTGTTTATTAACTGTTGTAGGTCCTTTAATTGAGGAAGATAAGATCCTACAATACATGCCTAGTGTTGTGTTTATTACTTGTTGTAGGTCCTTTAATTGAGGAAGATAAGATCCTGCAAGCCATGCCTAGTGTTGTGTTTATTATATGATGTAGGTCCTTTAATTGAGGAAGATAAGATGCTACAAGACATGCCTAGTGTTGTGTTTATTAACTGTTGTAGGTCCTTTAATTGAGGAAGATAAGATCCTACAATACATGCCTAGTGTTATGTTTATTACTTGTTGTAGGTCCTTTAATTGAGGAAGATAAGATCCTGCAAGCCATGCCTAGTGTTGTGCTGGCCCTCCATGTCCTTTGTGAGAGGAGACGGGCGGACTCCTTCTGGAAACCCTACATCAGTATCCTTTAAACTTACCATCAATGGACTTTATTGAATCAAGATAAGAGTCCAAGGATCATAAAGCATTAAGTTGATATGTATTTGTTGACAGTGACAAAATTATGTAGAAGTCAAACAATCCAAGATGAAAATGCTTTAAAACTTTGTATCATCAAACTGCAGGAAGAATAGAAAAAATATCAAGCATTTTATAGATATGCAGACTATTGTGATCAAGTTCAATGATATCAAATGAGAAAATTTAGATATCCTTTACCTCTGACCTAGATGTTCTTCCCAATGAGTACACAACACCTCTTTACTTCCTGCCGGAGGATTTACTTCACCTGAAGGGCTCCCCTGCACAGAGTGAGTGTGGTCATCTTGTAGTTAGGGGGTCACTGGACTGATTGAAGTTATTAATGCAATAATCAATGAAAGCTGTATTACATGTCTTGTATAAGGTATTACAATAGATTAAAGTAGAATATTTGTTTTTTAGGTGACTGTATAAAACAGTTCCGCAACATAGCCCGTCAGTATGCCTGCTTCTACCGAGTATTTCAGGTCAGCTATAATGGGTGCTTGTCAGTGTTTAGAAATAATAACAAAATTTGTTCTCATATCTGTACAATATAAATATTTTGTGCCACTTAATTGTAAGAATTCTCTGTTTATTTACAGACCAGTCAAAATGCAGACAAGCTTCCAATTAAAGACTGTTTTACATTTGATGACTACAGGTATGATTTTATACCAGATCTACACCCGTAACATATTATGTTCACAAATTCAGCCAGATTGCTATAGATTTAAATGTTTTGTAATTAGTTGAGATGTGATAATAAAGGGTATCACTTCATTATCCATTGAAATATGTAAGTAAACTGTATCCTAAGAAAATTTTTTTAAAAATTATACCCACCCACATAGTGCAGCGTTTCCACAGTTTACCATGATTTTCCAAATAAGTTCTTTTGTACATGTATATGGAACATTTTTTTTTACAAAGACAAGGTGTTAATGTAAAGAGAAATAGTATGAAAATTTGTATTTGTTCAACAAAGGTAGAAAATTATTATAAGTTATAACTTATCAGAATAAAAGAATGTTTAAAATGTGCAGCTCTGACCATGACAGATCAAAATTGCAAGAGATATCGGTAATCCTTCATTTTATTTCACTTATAGATGGGCAGTTTCTACCGTGATGACTAGACAGAACCAAATCCCAACACCAGATGGCGGTAAAATCACTTTCGCTCTCATTCCAATGTGGGACATGTGCAATCACTGTAACGGCACGGTGAGTGATCTCTGTTCTACTTAGCTGCAGATATGGAGTGTTATGGTTTTATATGTTAGTCTTTGACCATAACGCTACAGATCCCTTTATGCAAAAAACTTGGAATTTAGGCCCAAAAAAAATTAATAAATAGTTTCTCAGGCACCGCCGTATCAGTTCAAAAACGGCCGCATTGATAAATTTTATTGACATATTGAAAAGGGAAATAACTTAATTTTCAATTTTTCCAAGTGAAAAAGAAAATCGAGTTAATCCCCTTTTCATAAATGCAAAGATAGACGTTTTTATTAGAAATACAATACATTTCTTCTAAATTTACAGTATTTTATGAATTAACTTTTTAATAAATGTTTGGAATAACATTATTTAAAGTTAAATACATATTTTAACTAATTTCAGAAAACAAAAATTAAGAATTAGTAGATATCATTTTATTGAACAAATGGCTTAAAAAATGTCAAACCTGCTTAAAAAAAAAAAAGCCTGCCTGCCGCATTGAATTTTGAATTTTTTGGCCTGAGAAACTATCCATTAATTTTTTTTTGCCTTACGGCACAATATTTTTTGCGCACTTTTGGGGAGATGGATAAAATATACAGATGAGTTAAATAATATGCCTAGAATTAGGTAGTGAAAGGTAGTTATTTAAAGGTACTTGGACACAGATTTGAAGTTAATTTTTTTCTGTATAATATCACTAATTATATTTTTAATAGCATTTCACACAAAAATTAATTAAGAATCTTAATTCATTAAAAAGATATTAAAACTTTAAATTTTTTGGCAGGTTTGATTGACACATCCTTGTACTTTCACAAATTTTAACTTTATTCTTAATCCTTAGGAAAAGTGGCAATCTTGTTGTGTATTATTCAGAAATATTAAAACTTAAATCCAGAAGAATAATTTTATTCAGAGTAGAAATGTTAGAAAGCAGAACTCCTTCACAAGTATCTTCATTCCATTGTGTACAGAGTTTTGCGAATCAATCACACTCGTGTTTATGTACACAAATTTTTGTAAACATGTTATTGTTTGGTGTTTACAATTCACCGGGTGCGTTCAATTACCAAAGTCTGTTCACCACAACTGCACAGACTGACAATATATTGTGTGTTTGTTTTGCTTTAGAACATGTCTACTCTGAATTTTCTGGATTATAGTATTAATATTTTTCATTTATACACACCAGGATTGCCACTTTTCCTAAGGATTAAGAATAAAGTTAAAGTTTGTGAAAGTACAAGGATGTGTCAATCAAACCCGCCAAAAAATTTAAAGTTTTAATAACTTTTAAATGAAATAAGATTTTTAAATCATTTTTATGTGAAATGCTATTAAAATATATAAGTCGTAATATTATAGAGAAAATATTAACATCAAATCTGTGTCTAAGTACCTTTAACTGATGCTGGAAAGAGGAGAAATTCTCTCCAAAAGTGCGCAAAAAATATTGTGCTGTAAATTGCACCTTTTTGCATCATGGGATCTGTAGCGTTATGGTCAAAGACCAATATATAAAACCATAACGCTATAGATCTGCAGCTATACTCTAGTGTAAAAAGATAATTTTTTTTTTAGAAATGTTTAATGTTTTAGCAAATCCTTTGATAATTTCATAAAATGCGAATGCTCACAAAAAAATAAGGAATCTGCAGTAAATTGCAAACTTCCGTTAACTAATCACATAGCCACGTAACACTTGTTGTCAATTATTTGTATTTTTATTTAAATATCCTGACATCTGTATTTTTAAGATCTTTAAAGATCCTATATGGATTCCTAACATTCATGGCACATACAGTATATAAATGAATTGTGGATATGTTGAATTTACAGATGTTATACACATAGTCATCAATCTACTTCCAGATCACTACAGACTACAACCTAGACAAGGACTGTAGCGAGTGTTTTGCTTTGAGGAATTTTAAGGCCAAGGAACAGGTTGGTCATAAAAATGGATTCCTAATGTTTTCTTTTACCAATTAATACATGTAGTTACTTATTCTACAAAAGAAATGTTAAACACATATTCTACTTTTGTTACCAGGATCCTTTTTGAGTTGGCTCGCGTAGTGAGCTACTCCCTGTTAACACAGCCGTTTCAGAGCTGTAAAATTTCTCACACATTCATCAAGGTGATCCATACGCCAAATATTATAGTTCTATCAAAAATTGCTTTTGCTTGAGTGATTGTATAAACTTAGGATGTAAAAACTATATAAAATATCATACTGTTACATTATTTATGTCTTCATGCTTTTAAAGAAATTTTTAATTAAATATCTGTACAATGTACAATTACTGCGTATGAATATATGTTCAAGCATGTGAGGCGGATCTAATCTTCCCATCTGAAGTTAAATATTTATAATTGACCTACTAGAATACTCCCTAAGACAAACACCTGCTGCTCTCATTAGCTGCAGCTGGTGTGCTTGAAAAATCTATTTTTAGAATCCAGATTTGCTGTGGGAATCTTTAAACTAATTACTCCATACACTGACCACTGCAGCTAGTGTGCTTAAATTCATTATAGAATCCAGGTTTGTAGTGCTACTTTTCACAGTAATATATGTACGGAAGCCCATCAGTGCCAACCTGTGTATATAAAGGAAAAGCAATATACACATGGAGACTTATAATATTCAATAGCTTAAGATGCAAAATAAACTTAATATAAGGTATGGTGTCGAGATGTATGAAAAAGCTAAATTAACACGAGCAAGTCAACTTGCAGGCCCTTCAGGCCTTTGATTTTTTTTACAAAGTTACTTCTTTTAATCTTTTATTATCTTTATTTGATACAGGTATTTATCTTTTATGGAGCCAGATCCAATGCAGAACTTTTAATCCACAATGGATTTGTTTATCCAGAGAATGAGTTGGATAGAGTAGCTGTTAGGTTAGGTAGGTCATTAGAATCAGAATAATTTGAAAAGTTGGTTGTCATCATCTTTCTTTTAGATTTTTTTCAATTTTAACAAATTGTTCCTTTTTAGGCATAAGTAAAGGAGATCCACTTTATGAACAGAAAAATGAGTTACTGAAAAAACTAGGATTAGCTGTGTAAGTACAGTATTAATGATATTAAAACCTTTCTAATTCAGTACATAATATTGTGTTAAATAAAAGTACACAGCAGATTAGGATTTTTTTGATACCTCTTCCAAATTTGTACCTGAAATAATAGGTAGTGCCATAAAATGAAATACAGAGATGTTATAAAGAGTATTCAAGCTCAAGTCCATTGGACTTTACAAATTCAGAGCAGATCAAACATGGACCTTCAAAACATCAGAGGTGGATCAGGTGCCATGGAGGAATAAGCATTCCCTGCTGACTAGTTACAACAATTGAGAAGTTAGGTTTCTCTGCATTCAACCCTCTTTTCTTTTTCAGGTTGAGGAATTTTTACATACACTTTGGATTGATTCCCGTGGATCCCCAGCTTATGGCCTTTCTCCGAGTTTTCTGTATGTCTGAGGGTAAGCTAATTTATATCAAATTCTTCTTAACTAGGTTAGACAACTCCTGGTTATAGTTATCCTGTTATATTGGCTGAGATAACCTCTGCCTTTGAATATGTAGTTACTCATCAAATGTTTAACCATAAAAAGAATTTCATGTTGAGATCAAACATTATTTAGCTTCTACAGCTCTGTCTCCTATTGTGTTTGTCTCAGAATTTTTTTTTTCCAAATTAGCAGTTGTGATATTTTTTCCAACATTCTCAAGGAATTGACATACATAAAGATATATGTTTTTTCCTTCAATAGAAAACCTGAAGGAATTAAATTCTAAGGAGCTGACAGAAGAAGATGCAGAGAAGATAGGAGATATAGACGTCCCCGTGTCGGCTGAGAATGAGGAGAAAGTGTGGGCGTTCCTCGAGACTCGGACAACCCTCTTACTACGGGCGTATGATACGTCGTCAGAGGTGGGCTTTATCTTCTTTTTATATTCACTTCAAAAGAGATTTACAGACTATATCTAAAAAGCACTAACACATATTTCTGATAAAGTATATTTTATGTTGTATACAAGTTTGTTATCAATAATTGGAAAAGAGAAAAGTTGTATATTGTGTAAAGATTAAAAAAGTAAAAAGAAATTTGGATTTTATTTTGTTTCTATTTTTAGGAGGATGAGGAGCTACTACAGAAAAAAGAAATGAATATTCATGAGAGACTCGCTGTACAATTACGATTGTGTGAGAAAAGAATATTAAAGGCAGCACAAGCGTATGCTGGAGACCGGAAAAAATCTCTAAAGGGAGAAAACTCTGACACAGCAGCAGCATAGATCATATAATACAGCATTAAACATGGAAAGAATCTGTGTGATTTAAACTTTTAGGATCATTTAATAAATGATTAATTGTATTTGTTAAAAATTTGATACTTTATTTACTTTTTTCAAGGAATATTTTTCTGAGCCATTTTATTTTCAAGCATGACAAATATCACAAGAGTCAGACAAGCTCTTTGTCAATTTTTTGTCAGTGATTAATTTCTTAAATCATGTTAACAGTTCCTTTTTGACTTTGATATTTTCTAGGGATGTCAAATCGGTCAATTTTCAATACTCGGTTACTCAGACGTTTTTCCAATCGAGTACCCGGGTACTCGGTAAAAGTGTAAATAAATACGAACAAGTAAATTGAAGACTGTAAAACATTGTAAACTCTTGAAGAAATAAAACCAGATGCACTGATAGGAGGCTTATCTGTAAATGTATTTCTGTTGTAATAATGATGAGCACTTCGTGCCTGACGAAGTTTAATATAACAATTTTTTAAATTCAATTTATTTATCAGATAAACACAAGAAATAAAATCATAAGTTGTTCAAGTTGTTTTTGTTTAAAAAAAATAATCTGCTCCGTAATTGTAATGTAACTCTTTGTCGCGTTTGACGACCAGGTATCAGTCGTCATAATCCGAGATTCCTCTGACTCTAACCCCTGCTTTTATATTGTGACTTGTGCAGGGGAGAGACTCTCTCCCCTGCACAAGTCACAATATAAAAGCAGGGGTTAAAAACAGAGGAATCTCGGATTACAGTCGTCAGAGCTACGAACAGTATCAACTTATACTTGATCAAGTTCTCCTAACAGAGCGGATTGACGATTTTAGTACACTTGTTCGATCCGAGATTTATATAGTACTGTATTACGGGACGGTATTTTGTAGTTTGATGCAACGATAGACATCAGTTTTTTTTTAAGCCTTTGCCTTCAACCAGTTTTATTGGCATGTAATCAAACACAACCTTATTAACAATCGCACGTGTAATATCATATGCTCTTTCCCCGAGAATTTACGGCTTCTCGGAGAATTGACAAATTTTTAAATTATCTAATTTATTAAACATAATGGATCTTAAACGATGTTCAGTGAAAACAAATAATTAAAGCCAAACAAAAAATAAGGGAAGAAGGCAGTCGAAGGTGAGAAAAGCCAGGTACCCCAGGTACTTGGTCACGATAATTACTGTATAAACACTGCCACAGGCGATAACGGTCATATAGAGTCGTAGTAAACCCTAATTACTGTATGTACAAGTGAAATGAGCATTTTAAGTTTTTAAATAGATTGTTTAATGCATTAATAAATAAGATTAAAAATATTCAAAAATATACATCCGAGTAACCGAGTACCGATTTTAGTATTCGATACTCGGACGTTCGATCGAGTACCCGGTTAACCGGGTACTCGTTGACATCCCTAATATTTTCTTATAATGATGGGCAAGTATTCAGTATAATATGTCATGTTTTTATGTGTTAAGTTTTTGAAATGTAGAGGAATGCATTTAAGAGGAAGTAACTCTTACCCATTCACATTACCTGTTTTATTACATTCATTTTTATATCAGATAAAAAATGTTAATGATCAATAAATTATTTCAGTCTTTTAAGAATCTTAATGTTGTGTCTCAGACATACCACTGTACATAGTAATGAATAATTGTTGGAATATGTCAAAATTTGTTGATGATGACATTGTTAAAATATTCCCTGTGGTGAATTCATTTTTTAAAATGTACACAAAAAGCTTGATATTGTTTAAAATAAAACAGATTAAAAAGCATCAAAAGGCATGGAGGTCTCATAAATTTGAAAAACTCGAAAAATTACCAAATTGCTTCACAATTGAAAAAGTCTTATCCCTGCATTGAAATTAAAAAGCATACCTCAAAGAACTGTAATGCAGATACAAAGTTTGTATCACTTATCCCCATTCTGACTTCCAACTCTCGGTGTGTTATGTCCCAACATCTCACAAAACGACATCTAAATAAGGATACCAAAAATGTTTAACATAGATGGGATTTTGAATGTATCAACCCCAGATTATGCTATGTTTATTAGTAAAAAAAATCCTGGTAATTCTAAAATTGAAAAATGAAATATTTTTACTATATACACTGTAAGCATTGCACATTATTTGAAAATATCTTTACTTAATAAATGAGTATGATTTCTATTTATTATACTGTAATTACACATTTTTAAAAATCATTTTCATGAAATACTGAATAGAAAAAGAGCAATTGAGTATATATACCATAGTTTAAATTAAATTGTAATTTTTAGTTTGACGAAGTTTATAGTTTCATCGGAAGGACTGGTTTTCCTGTTTCTTACTGGTATTCGAACCTGTGATGTAAAGATAAGCCCATTACTCCCAGGCTGTAGAGACGCACTACCTTTGTTCCATGCGTCAAAGTTTTTAGAGCAGGTCCCTTTCCATTGTCAGTAACTCTAAGAAACTTGCATGGATATTGATCATGGGATGCACACTAAAATATGATGTGAGATAGCCTTACTTATAGATAAGATTCGTCTAGTAGAGCTTTTCAGCGCACCTGAGCCTAAGGCTCAAGTGAGCTTTTCTGATCAAAATTTGTTTGTCGTCGGTCATTGCCGGCGTCGTCCGTTATTTCCATATCCTTATCATAGTCATCATTAACTTTTCACATTTTCGACTTCTTCTCAAGAATCATGGGGCCAATTTCAACCACATTTGGCACAAAGTATCCTTAGGTGAAGGGGGTTCAAGTTTATTCAAATGAAGGGTCACGTCCTCTTTCAAAGGGAGATAATTTTGAATTAGTGAAAAATTATAATGGCATATCTTAAAAATCTTCTCAAGAACCACTGGGTCAAGAAGGATGAGTCATGTGGAAGCATCCTCAGGTAGTGTAGATTCACATTTGTTCTAATCATGACCCCTTGATGGGGCCACAGGGGGTATTAAAGTTTAACATATGAATACATAGGAAAAGTCTTTAAAAATCTTCTTTGCAAGGACAGCAAAGCCATTATTGGCAATAGTTACTAGTATATGAAAGCATCCCTTGGAAGTATAGATTCAAGTTTGTTCAGATCATGACCCTATTGGGTAGGGTGGGGCCACAATTGGGTATCAAGTTTAACTTAAAAATACATAGGAAAAATCTTTGCAAAAACAGCAAAGTCAGGATTGGTCATAAATAAATGAAAGCATCCTCAGATAGTGTAGATTCAAGTTTGTTCAAATGGTGACCCCTGTGGGTAGCGGCACAGTGGGGGATCAAAGTTTAACATAGGAATAAAAAGTTATGATCAAGGTTAAAAAGATTTTAAAAGTAGGTTAAACTCCAAGATCAAGGTCAGAAGGTCAAGGTTATTGGTATTGAATGAAAGGTCTTGTCACAAGATTTTATACGTGAAGTATGAAAGCCCTAGCCCTTACTCTCTATAAGTTTTTTCCAAAGTTAATGTTTTTTCATGAGTTCGGAAATCTCATGTCAAGGTCAAAAGGTCATGGTTTTGAGTATACAATAAAAGGACTTGCTACAAAGAATACATATGTTAAGTATGGAAATCCTAGCCCTAACCGTTGAAAAATTATTGCCAGGGTTAATGTGTTTTTTTCATAAGTTCAGAAATCTCTAAGGTCAAGGTCAAAAAGTCAAGGTTATTGGTATCCAATAAATTTTCTTGCAACAAAAAATACATATGTGAAGTATGGAAACTCTAGCCCTGACCGTTCAAAAGTTATGGCCAAGATTAAAAAAATTAAAAGTAAGTCAAACTCCAAGGTCAAAGTCAAAAGTCTTGAAATCAAATGAAAGGTCTTGTCACAATTATTAAAAAAATAAAGTATGAAAGCACTAGCTTAACTGTTTAAAAGATCTGGTCAAGGATTGTTTTTTAAAGTAGGTCAAATTCCAAGGTCAAAGCTCTTGATATTCAATGAAGCATCCTCTTGCAAGGATTACATATGTGAAGTATGAAAGCTCTAGCTCTTACCGTTCAAAAGTTAGTACCAAGGTTAAAGTTTTTTCATCAGTAAAAATTTTGAATTTTTGTGTAAAAGTTGGTCAAACTCCAAGGTCAAGGTTAAAAGGTCAAATTTGGTGGTACCCAGAGAAAGGTCTTGTCACAAGGAATACATACATGTATGTGAAATACGATTATCTTGGCTAATTAGCTGGGATATCCCTGATTGCAGATAATGAGGTGTGAACTGTGAACTTCATATGATATAGTATTATATAATCAGTAACTCTACTGTATACAAACAATCTTATAGAACAATTGATAGCTCTCAAAACAATTATTTCAACACAAGAAATTGTGTTATTACTTATACTTAAAGGTACATTGAGTCTACATGATCATTGCTAAGAGCTCTAATTTTTTTTTTCGAAATAATTTAAGCACGGATCGTGTATATGCGTACTGCCAGCATGCAGAATGTTCAAATTCTTGTAAATCACAGTAAAATATTAGATAATTTTTGCAACAATCAAAAGTTATTAAATATGGAGGTTAAAATCCAAACTGCGTAATATAGCTCTGATATTTGGGGGGGGGGGGGGGGGGGGGGGAGAAAATTGAAAGTAATAGACGATTATTAATCGGTTACATTGTCTAAAGTAATCGATTACGGAACAAAACTCTGTAATTGATTATTAATTGATTACGCAAAATTCCTATAAGTAAGGAATATAAAGGCAATATCAATAAAAAAAAATCATCTTAAAAACAGCAAAGCCATTATGTAACATGTTAATTTAAAAGCATCCGCAGGAAGTATAGACTTAACTTTGTTCAAATACCCCTTCCATCCGTAAACCCACTTTTATTAGTATATTTAAACTTTTCAATACTTATTTTTGCTTATACATAGCCAGTTAGTCAGGTGAGCGATGTGGCCCCTGGGCCTCTTTTTGTCACTACCGAGTATTATATAGCATACCGCCGTCTACACGATTGACGATCAATTACACTGAACAGTGACTATGTCAGCAACTTTATATAGGGGTCCTCAGATAAAGCGAGAGACCAACCAAATATGGCGGACAAATCTTTTACGTGTAATGTTCAGATTTAAGTCAATGTACAAAGGTGAGACAAAATCCCATTACACAAGCGCAATTATCTTTGAACACCAAAATCATTAAATTGTATGTCTACCCATTTTTATCAATTGGGAAAATGAAAATAATCAATATTCATTGAAATACATACAATTTGAAATCAAAACACTCAACAAAGACATATTTTATTGTAATAAATTAAATCTATAAGTTTTACAAGGAATGAAAAATTATTTCTGGGGTAAGTATCAAAATCCCTGTTTTCAGTTCTGAAAATCCTAGTGTGGATATGATTTTGCTACTAGCTTTACTTCATTTGTTCAGATGATTTACAGTTTACAGTTGCCCTATACAGAAAACCTTTTATAATGACGATTGTACTGCTCCTCTGCTCCTTTGCAAGGCAAATCAGTTTTCAATTATACAAAGTTTTATTTGACAGATGATTAAAAGACTTTTCATTTAAACAATTACTGGTACGTCATATTTCACAAGACTTTATTAATTAATGCCCTACAGGAGAGCATCAGCTCACTTTTGGCTTTCATAAATTTCAGATTCATTTCTGGATGAATAAAAAATATATATAGTCAATCCCTATTGTATTTATTTGTATTGTAATATCTGATATTTTGATTTACAGTCTGTATGGTTATGCCTGATGGTCCTAAAGAATATGAATATTATGTCGAGTTACACAGCATTGTAATATGCAGAGTCCAATGAGGTAAGTAGTGTAAACAATATTTAATCAGAAAAATTTAATTGGATTAGATCACAGGTACTGCCTGTAAATAGCCTATATTTAACATTTTAAAAAGTATGCACTTACAATGAACTGAATATATCTAACATAGATTATATAATAGTTAGAGAAAAGATGTATACCAAACTTAGCTGACACATGCAGAATGTATTCATGAACACGCTGAAAAGTATAAGAAGTGTTTGTACTACATGTATTAAACTGACAGTTTACTTCCCTAATCAAAGTTCATGAGAAGTGAATTCGGTTGTAGATATTTCTGTTATGTAAACTTGTTTATTTTCAATCTTGTCATTTTTTCTGCACACGCAATTCTAAAACTTTACTCTTAGTTGCTCTTTATCAAGTAATTGTTGTATTTTAATTATTCAACTTCATTTTATGTAGAGAAAATAAGTATACATATATATATTTCAACATGATGATTACATCATTGATTTGTTTACAAAGATGTTTTTCAAAACAGATATTTTATTTTTTTTCACTTGACTGTTTCTCCATTCAGCAACAAACAGATTGTCATTTGTATCTATACACAGTCCCCAGGGATAACTCAGTCCACAGTCGATGTAACGGAGGAACTGTCCATCCTGGTCTATGATGTGGACACAGTTATTGTTATCATCAGCTGCAAGGATGTGGCTCTGACTGTCGGTGGTGATTCCTTCTGGACAGAATGATTTGTTCCTTGGAGCAGAAGTATGTCCAGTGTACATGAATCTCAATTTCCCGGCCTTATTGACCACCACTACTGCTCTAGCTCCACGATCAGACACACAGATATTCGGGGTTCTTGTTCTCAGTAATGTATCTGTCATAATGACCAGAGGAATAGAGACGTTTACCTTTATCATCAAACTGAATGGTTTGTTTCTCTGTGGAGCCAGAGTAACGGACAACTTTTGTTCGTTTTTCATTATCTGCACTGACAATAATAACCAGAAGGTCACCAGAGGAGGTACTGCAGACACCTTTAGGTTTCCAGTTCTGTAGTCTGATCACTTCCTCTATCCTTTCATTCTTCACAATGTTCACAGTTCTATCACTGTAATCAGTATAAACTAAATCTCCACTTTTTGTCACTGCTATGTCCCATGGCCAGTCCCCAGGCTTGGTTCTGATTGACTTGAGTAGTGATCCCTGATTGATGCTGAAGAGTTTCATGGTGCTGTCATTTCTTCTTGTCCAGATTTCTTCACCACTCAGGCAGGCAACAGTGATAAGGTATCTGTCATACCCAGTGTCTATGGTGGTGACAGTCTCTGGTTCATCAAGCAGATGTTTAACTGGAGGAGAGGATCCAGCCTCTGATGATTTCTGCATTGTCTTCATGCTGTAGCAGTCTATAAAAGTAGATGTAGCAGATGACAATGTTCCAAATAGCATGGACAGTTGTTCAGCACGGAGTTTCTTCAAACTAAATGTAGGTAATGAGACCATGATTTTAGGTGGAATCTTTCTGTATTCATCAGTTCCGATGCTAATACCAAATACTTCAGAAATTTCATTAGAGTTTAAGGAAATGTCTATTTTATTGATTTCATCCTCGATGCAAGACATTGTCTTGTCTACTTCATCCAGATGTTTCTGTAGAGTTTGTAACTGCGTGTTTTTCATCTCATCAACTTGAGCTTTAAGTTTCTGGACAAGTTTGTCAATTTTTCTGTGACAGTCCTCTCCATGTTCTGTTATGGCTGTTGAGAGATCTCCATATTCCTTTTCTAACTGACTCATTCTGTTTTGTACATCAGAGACAATGTCCTGGTAGATTGGATAAATTGTTTGTTTTAATTCATTTCTTTTCAAGATAATGTTTTCTTTCTTTTCATCAAGGACCTGTAAAATCTTAATGAATTTATGACCCAGATGTTGATGCGATGCAATACAAGTGTCACAAACAGGAATATCACATTGATCACAGTACATTGTGCATCGTTCTTTGTCATGGTTGAGCATCCAGGGTGGAGGGGAGTAGATTTCCTTGACTGAAAATTGACGACTTTGTGATCCTTGGAATCATCTGTTGAGATGTGTTCTCCCACACAGGCCTTACACAGGTTGACTAGACACGTATCACAGTGCATTTGTACCACAGCGGTCACACACAGGTGACATCGCATCACATCCTGGGCACTGGTACGGGTGTCCATATTTGAAAGTTCTGAAATAAAGATAAAAATTCTCTTGATTTTCTCATAAATTGCTTCAATTTAAGTTTAGTAGTTTGAGTGTTTCCAAATAAAAATATGAGATATTATTGATTATCAATATCTTTAGAAAGGCTTTGTGCAGTACTTTAAAGGTATATCATTGCTATCAACTAAGTCATATGTGACTTCAAAACAGAATTGTAGAGTTTTAAACATATAAAGCCAGTTGAGAAATTTGCTGTATTTATATTTACTGACAGGTATTCTAAAAGTTCTAGTCAATTAAAGCTAGCATGCAGTGTGATAGAAATGGTATTACACGTACCATTACAGGATGATTTGAAGAAAACTTTAAGAGATTTAAACTTTCAATAGCTGTATAATTTCACAGCTTTTATCATTATGCTTGATTTTTAAAAATTTAATTATCTCATAAGTCTTTGCTGTCTTACCACAGTTATTTGTACCGGGAATCACTTTTTGCAACTGCTTTTACCATGTACATGTATACTGAATTTAATTTAATCTAATTTAGTAAAAACATTATTGGATGAATATTGAAAAAAACTATTACTTGCTTTTTGTCACAGTAATGGTGGATTTCTTGTTGACGACCCAGCTCTCTCTGTTACTTGGTAATAGGAAGAACAAAAACACAACTCATTTGTTAGAAAGTATGTCACTCAAGTATCAGTATTCGAGTGCTGCTCATCAGGAAATTAAAACCATACAATATTTCTTTGTTGTTAACTACTTGTCAAGCACATTATACTTACCATGTTTATAAGATACCTAGTGCACATTTTAGAACGACCATGTTTTTACAATAAATAATTTTATCAGCAGTCCCATTAGTGGCAGATAATTATTTTGTTTACATCAAAACTGAAAATTATTATTCAATTTTATGAAAAACATACTATGGTCTTAAAGTTTGTATCAATCTTTTACTTTTTAAATAAACTGGCAATTTGAAGTCTACAAATTTTCAACTGAGTGAAGGTGAATTTACTTACATAGGAAGGACAAATAATACATACATGTAATATGTTTCAAAATCACTATCGTTTAAAGCCTTTTCTACTGGCTTGTGCACGTGTTAAAAACAGAACCAGAACCAGAACCTAATATTTCTTAAATGGAGGTTTGGTAAAAGGATCCTGTCTCAATTCAAAATTGACGCTCCAACTTTCCCTAAATTTAAGATAAAAATTATCAAATGGCAAGCAATGTTAATTATGGTACTTAAAAATGATCTGACTTCTGAGATTTCTGACTTTATAATAGATTTATTGAAGTGAGATTCCTATTCTTTGATTACCTATTTTGGAAATTGAGGCTGGAAAAAAAGATGCATGGAACCTTAAGTTGAATTGGCATATGTATATAATTTGTATTTTCCGAGAAGCAAACAATAGGTACTTTGAAAAAAATGACATGGAAGCTGTAAAGGATGAGGTGACATAACTGCTATCAGGGGCCCGTTTTTCCACGACGAAGTATATTTAATCTACAACGATATTGATAGCGTTCAAACATGATTGAATTGTAACGTTACAGAATAAATACGATGCCTTTTGAATAGTTTCAATTTTTCCGACCTATATTAGTTATAAGGAATATTGCATTATCTACGATTTTTAAAAACTTATAACGGCAAAATTCGATCTGGTTTGGGACAATATGTTCTTTTATGAAGGAGAATGGGCGGGTCCTAGTACAGTAGAGGATATGTTTTTCCGAGGAGTTTACCTTATATGGCAATGTTATTATTTCGCACATAGTCCCTTGCCGAATACAATTGTCCAATCCGATGGCAGAACGACAAAAAATGCTGCTTTACTACATGTTTTCATTTTATCATACTCACATGGTTTAGGTCAATTTACCTTTCATTCTCTTCTACATTTCAAACATTTAATGTCAGTCAAGGTTGTTTATACTTAATAATACGCGTGTATCATCAGCGTTTACGGTCGTGGGCCAAGAAATGCACATTATACCTGTATTCACTGATACTTGGAAATACGTGTAGAGCTACGGGTAGCGAATTACCCACCAAACACTTTAAACACTTTACAAAACTTCAAACTATGATATTTATGAATAAATTGTTTGTCATTGTGATCTCGGAAATCGTACATATATAGATCTGTGTCTAAACTGTGACTCAAATGCTTAAAAAATATTTATCAAAAGTTAGGTAAAATAAGCCCTTTTTCCAAGCATGAAATTTCCTTAAAATTGTTCTGGTACTCACTCGTAACGCATCTCATTTAGTTGATTGGTCATTTAGAAAGTATTGTCAATGCCTCGATTAGCATATGAATTTATTCTTACGTCAGAAAATTCAGTTTCGTCGATCTGTTCATAATGGGAAAGGCTATCTAGATTTTACAATTTTAAAAAAATAGCATGTGAGCGCAGTTAGGTACAATTTTCTCCTTTCACATATGCATATAGGTAGATTTCAATAAAATACAGTGACCAGCCAAAGAAGAAAATTGTACCTATTTTAAGGGCTTCAAAAAGTGGGGCGGAGTCAACATTCAATTGGAATTGGATGTAAACATGATACCCCTACCCAAATAAAAGATCAATATCTTTCAAAGCACGTTTCTTTTTTTGTAAAAAAAAAAGTATTCAATAAAGGTACGCATATCAGTGATTAGTTACATACAAAAAAAATGAGCAAAATTTAATTGGATCGACATTCAATTTTTTGTCAATTTACCGGGGGCCGTAAGTCACCTCATCCTTTGACTTGATATATTATCATCAAACAAACAAAAAAAAACATGTGTTTTTTTAATTGTTGGTTCTTTATGTTACAAATCTGAGTTGTACATCATTAGACAGAGAGAAACATATCCCAGAATTCCTAGAATGGCTGTAGAAACACAATGTAGACACCCGTGCTGTAGAAATCAGAGATTTTTTGACTGTGGGTATGGACTACGGGCCACTAAAGACCTAAATGTATGTAAATATTATTAACAGTTTGTCATTTATGAATAGGAATTATGAAAATTACTTATAGATCTTTACATTTCCTAAAATTATTTTCTTAAGATTCTTTGCAAATTAGAAAAAGTTCACGTTCATATAAACTACCATGGAATGTGTAAGAATACTTAGTATTTTCATTGAGGCGCAAGTGAAGAAAAAATAGTGCAAGCTTTTTATAAAAAAAAATGATCGTTGAATGACAAAAACATGTGGCAAGTAATCAGAAAAATAATATAAGCTATGAATTTAATTTTTGAGAATCCATGAGGTACAAGAATTATAACACTTCACTTTGCATAGTTTTCATGAAGCGCTTAAGTGCGTCATGAATATGCCGGCGTGAAGCATCGTAGTTCATGTCCAAATGAATTCTCAAAAAATTGATTTCATTTCTTAAGTAAGAAAATCAATACTCAGTAGCAAAAGTTTGAATGTGTGTATTATCAGCAGAACGGAAGCACTTCAGAGCTAGGTTTATGAGTCAAAATTGACTTTAACCATGAACAGAACAGCTTTACGTCTAGCCGACAAATTGTTAATGTGATCATACAAACCATTTTTTTCTCTAGACGCCTATTGAAATTCATAACCTACTGGCCCATGACCTATGATGGGCTTGGTTTAGTAAATGTACAATGTATTGTGAAAACACTTCTGACATTTATAACTTTATATAAATATTATTTCATTGTGAAATTACATAACGCAATGAATTTTCTGATAAGGAAATCAAAAGATAACTCATCTAAATATATAATTTCTGTGTTGTAACTTCAGGTTGATTTCAGTCATAATTATTTATGTTATTATTGGATTTGACCCATTCCAGAAAATCCCTAGAAAAATGATGATGACTACAGCAACAGCCAAAGATTCTCTGCTGGGTAAAATTGCCATAGTCATGGGATGTACACTACCACACTTCCTTCAGATGATAGATCTTTCCTTTAGTCTGCAGATGACTGACCAGGTTAAAGTTTCTGCAGCAGGTATATTCCCAAGTCCACATAAGCCCTACCTATACCAAATGTACATGTATGTATATTTTACATAAATATTTGTATCATACCATGATAATATAAATTATAAACATCATTTGATTTTTTTTACAACAATGTTTTTCATTCCAGATATTTGATTTTCTTCACTTGACTTTTTCTATACTGCGCAACAAACAGATTGTCATTTGTATCTGTACACAGTCCCCAGGGATAGCTCAGTCCACAGTCTATGTAATGGAGGAACTGTCCATCCTGGTCTAGGATGTGAACACAGTCATTGTTAAAATCAGCCGTAAGGATGTGACTCTGACTGTCTGTGGTGATTCCCAGTGGACTGAATGGTTGAATCTTTGGAGCAGGAGTATGTCCAGTGTACCTGAATCTCAATTTCCCGGCCTTATTGACCACCACTACTGCTTTAGCTCCACTGTCAGACACACAGATATCAAGGTTCCTGTTCTCAGTTATGTATCTGGTATCAGATGAATAGAATGGTTTACCTTTATCATCAAACTGAATGGTTTGTTTCTCTGTGGAGCCAAAGTAACGGACAACTTTGTTTGGTTTGTAATCATCACTGATCGTGATAACCAGGAGGTCACCAGAGGAGGTACTACAGACACCTTGAGGTCTCCAGTTTTGTAGTCTTATAACCTCTTCTATTTTCTCATTCTTTACAATGTTCACAGTTCTATCCCAGTAATCAGAATAAACTAGATCTCCACTTTTTGTCACTGCTATGTTACTCGGTTCGTACTCTGACATGGTTTTGATTGACTGGAGTAGTGATCCCTGATCGATGCTGTGGAGATTCATGATGTTGTCATTTCCACTTGTCCAGATTTCTTCATCACTTAGCCAGGCTACATTGCAAAGATAATATTGATACCAAGTGTGTATGGTGGTGACAGTCTCTGGTTCATCAAGCAGCTGTTTGACTGGAAGAGAGGATTCAGCTTCTGGTGATTTCTGTGTTGTCTTCATGCTGTACTTGTAGCCATGTTCTATAAAAGTAGATGTAGCAGATGACGATGACAGTGTTCCAAATAGCGAAGACAATTGTTCAGCAGGGAGTTTCTTCAAATTAAATGTAGGTAATGAGACCATGATTTTAGGTGGAATCTTTCTGTATTTATCAATTTCAAAGCTGATACCAAATACATCAGAAATGTCATTAGAGTTTAAGGAAATGTCGATTTCATCAGAAACATAATCAATATCAGACATTTTCTGGTTTATTTCATCTAGATGTTTCTGTAGAGTTTGTAACTGCGTGTTTTTCATCTCATCAACTTCAGCTTTAAGTTGTTGGACAAGTTTATCAATTTCTCTGTGCCAGTCCTCTCCATGTTTTGTTATGGTTGTTGAGAGATCTCCAAATTCCTTTTCTAACTGACTCATTCTGTTTTGTACATCAGAGGCAATGTCCTGGTAGGTAGGGTAAATTTTCTCTGTTAATTCATTTCTTTGCAGGATAATGTTTTCTTTCTTTTTATCCAGGGCTTGCAATATTTTTGTGAATTTATGACCGAGATGTTGGTCAGATGCAATACAAGTTTCACAAACAGGAATGTCACATTGGTAACAGTACATTGTGCATCGTTCTTTAACATGAGTTGTACAATTAGAGTAAACGGACGTAGATTTTCTGGCCTGAAATTTGACGACTTTGTGGTCTTTGGATTCATCTGTTGATATATGTTCTCCCACACAGACCTTACAAAGGTTGACAAGACATGTATCACAGTGCATCTGTACCACAGCGGTCTCACACAGGTCACATCGCATCACGTCCTGGGCACTGGTACGGGGGTCCATAATTGATATCTCTGAAATATGATTTCATGCCTGGTTTAGTTGATCTCAATTACAAAGCAAACACGGGAGGAACGTTTACTTTATAGTGATAGGTTCTTCCATAAAGGAAGAAATAAATTAATTAAAGTTTTGCTTTTCTAAAAAGATATATGGAATCTTTTTCATTCTTGGGGTCAATTTATGGGCGTAATACCATGTGTTAATTACTTGTATACAGAAGATACAATTACTATGTATTCAGTGTATTGACAAATAATTGTTCATGACGATATAAATTCGTGGGTAAAGGTGATCCATGAAGTTAACAAACATTATTCCCCGTGAACAATAATGATTCCACTGTATTTTGAAATACTATCCCATGGTAGGTTAGTAGAGATAAGAAGATTTGTCAGATGGTAATTTCTTGGATACTCAGTTTTCACAAATAAATGTAGTAAGAGATAAGTTTCAGTGACATGATTATGAATAACTTTAAAAAATTCACGTCATAACAACTTTGAAGATGTAGACACTTTTTATCTATAGTTATAGTCGCCCGCGTGGACTAACAATTAGTATGAAAAAAGTCAGTCAGCATTTGACTCAATGATAAATTGTATTAGCTGATAATGCTTCATTGTATCGACCATAGAACTTAGGAAATGATGATTTTAAAGGAGACTGTTCATCAACTTGTTTGTCAATAATTTACCTCGTTTCAGAAATTGTTCATAGTTACGTAAAGCATGCTCTTGCGTAATGAATCAGTTGAGATATATATATATACTCCGTATGAAGGTGATGAAGGTACCAATATATTGTGCTGCATAAGTAAGGGAAGTTGACGAGAGAAAAGTTGAAGTCAACGCGTTTATCGTATAGCTTGGTTGCTATCTTACCATTAACTTCTTTTTCAGGTAAAATATCCAAGTATGAAACAGATGTATCAGACTCTGTGGTATCTTCTATGTCAAGCTTAACAGGATATATCGTATCGACGTAGGAATGGAAATTACCATTGTTAATTGACAATGCGTCGTCAATGTATCTAAATGTCGAGTTGGAGGCCACAGCAAGTGTTTTCTTCTTTTCACGCATAAGATGATTTTGCACAAATTCTGCTTCATATGAATACAAAAATAGGTCTGCTAATAAAGGAGTGCAATTGGTACACATGGGAATTCCAATAGATTGTTGGTATACCTGGTCTCCAAAAACCGCATAGATATTGTCAATAAGAAACTCAAGCATATCTTTGATGTCAACTTCAGAGTACTTGTGTGTGCAATCAGAACGTATTTTAATGTGTAAATGCGTTATAAAAATGAAAGTTCATTTTGTAAATTTATGCTTCATTTTCAAAGCTGCTTTATCAAAGAGCATTCTAGGCAATTTTGTTTTCTTTTGTAAAGTTAATTAACATCAATGTAGAAAGAAGGATAAGATGTAAAAATCTGAGACAATCTTACATATCTGAAAAAATGTTTTGGGTAGCACTTTAGAACAAATCGAAGGTCTATCAGGGAATCAACTTAGTCATTTGTTACATTACAATAAAATTAATTTAAACTGGACGATCCCTGTTTGGAAATTGGCTGTATTTATACTGGTAGGTATCCTACAAGTTAAGTATGTTGTGTATCATGGTTATAGAAAGATTTGAGTGCATAAAAAATGTTTGTTTAACTTTTACATAGCTGTTTAAAATTCAATGTACGTAGGGTTGATCGATATGATTATGCCTGAATTTGCGTGTGTTATTATTTTGAATGGTTCATCGATCTCTTGAGTTTAAACAGAATTATTTGTATTACTTATATCTAATACCTAAATATGATATATTATTTAAGTCATTTTTTGATCGATATGGAAGAGTATTATTACCTGAGTTGTTTTTCAGAAATGGCGGATTCTCTCTTGATATGTTCCATATATTACCCGTCTCTGTGTACTTGGATCACGTGACACTCATTTCTGTGTTATCTACCTTTCAGGTGGAGACAGGTGTTTAATATTCTTCTCAGTCTAAATTTTCGAAAGGAATTTCAATTTAAAATCTTTAAAACGTGTGCCTCTTTATACTGGGACTATATTTAATTCAGAAAAGAGTTCAAAAGACCTAGATTAAACAGGTCCAGTTAAAAAAATTGAATTACATGCATCTATGAAGTTCATAGCGAGAACAAAAACGGAGTTAATTGTGCATGAATAACGGTATCACAACAAGTAAAAATCAAAGAGTTCAAGTATCTCCCACTAAATTCAGTACCTTTAAAGTACATAGAAAAAATTAAAACATACAATATTATTAAATTGTGATTTGTATTATTGTTATTTGTAATGCATGATCAACTTTAAGGGATCATTTTACCATTAATTTGATACCCTGCGTTGGTCTAACATGTCTAATACCCAATCATATTTTGACAACAAATAAAATCATTAGCACCTCAGTCAGTGGCAAAATATTGTTTTCCCCTCAAGACTGAATGTCACCTCTCAAATTAAATGCATGAAATTGAACATGTTCTGTTTTATGAATTTGTAGGGAAATTCTGTGAATATCTTAAATGAATTGGTAATTTTAAGTTTACAATACTTTTATATATGTGAATATATGTGAAAGCTGAAAAAATCAAGTAAGGGTATAGCTAATGTGAAACTCAGCGTACATCAACAAATTCTTTTATTGGCGAGGGGATAAAAACACACAACTAGTTAGATAAAAATCATATCCAACTACAAATCATGGGAAATTATTATTATCCCATGTTTAAAACTTCACAATCAATGTTTTAAACTGTTTTCATATACCGGGTATTAGGACTCAACTTTTCATTTTACTTTTTACTTTATTTTTTCATTTTACTTCATCATGCTACCGCAAAAACGCTTTCGACGTAAGACTCAAACAGTTGGATACCAAAAAAGTATTCATTGAGTCATATCCATGGGATAAAGGGGTAAACATGGGATAAACAAAAACGATCCCTCATTAATTGTGGTTGGGTATGGTTTTTATCCAAATCACAAGGCTCGGGAATATAAAACACAACTCATTCAACAAAAATCCTATATCCAACAGTCATTGGAGATCCTATATTTTTAGTCTGTGTGGTGATGTCTTCTTTAATTTGTTTAACAGCCTGCATCGTGAAACTAACAGTTTACTTCTATAATCAAATTTCATGTGAAATTAATTGGTTTTAGATAGTTTAATTCTTCATAATCGAAGATTGTAGGCATACAGTTTTAGTTCTTTCCGTCAATTTTCCTTCTTGTTCATCTATAACAGCTTTAACCTTGCCGAAAACTTTTGACCCGTGAAGACAAAAAATTCATAACTTAAATGCATGTTCGGGTACCAACATACATAAGACTTCTTTACCTTCGCGTTCAACCCACTTTTGAAGAATATTATCAAACTTTAACCTTGTCAATAACTTTTAAACAGTTTTATAAAATATTTTATATCAAATGTGGTTCTTTGTTTAAAGACCTTCACTTGGATACAAATATTTTTTTTTCATCTTTTGATCTTAACCTTGGAATTAGACCTATACTTGAGAAACTTTGTCTTAAATATATTCATTGAATAATTATAAAGATTTCAGATTTCACGCATATATTCTATGTTTGACAGACCAACAATTCTATAAGCTTTTGATCTAGATCTTGCGTCTTTTTTTTTGTTCAAATGTTTTCCTTTTGATAAAAATTTATGTACCAACAATTTTACCCGTTGACCTTAATCTTGGAATTTAACGTACTTTAAAAAATCTTTACCATATATTTTGGAATGGATGGAGCCAGACGTATAAATACTTTAATCTTCAAGTTCAGTGAATCTTGACCATGACACTTGAAGGGTTGGTGTTAGGACTTTCATATAAACCAGATGTGTTTTCGTTGTGACAAGAGCTTAGAATTTCTTTGTATATCAAGAAGTTTGGCATCTGAACCCTTACCTTACAGTTTCAATAAAAACATATTTAATCTTTACATGATTTCTGCATCAATGTCGCTAGGATTTAATATTTCATCCTTGAACTTGCATTTGAGAACCTTTATCCTGTTTTTTTTTTACCTTTACCTCAACATACCCTGCTTTCCATGGGCATCTATCAGTGTTTCTCAAATACATCTTCTTCATACCACATGTATTGTCGCCCGGGTGGCGCTATGATTAGAACGTCTGCTGTAGAGTCGCGAAGTAAGGAGTTGAACCTTGCGTCGCGGGTTCGAATCCTACTGTGGAACTGGTCCTTCGAATGAGACCGTATAAACTGGGGTCCCGTGTCACAGTAGGTGCTGGCACGAAAAAGGTTTTTCACTGCTTCATACCATTGAGTGCCGAATATGGGCTCTCCACCGGCAAGGGATGACGTCTCCATATGAGTGAAAAATTCTCGAGAGGGAAGGTAAACAACATGCAATCAGTCATACATGTGTTTGTTTTTTATGCTGGGAAAGAAATGCTAGTAGATTGTGATTTGTATCTACACACACTTCGGAAACTTTACGCTTGCCAGGTAGTTGTTATCTATCTGTTAAAAATGTTTGACCTCATACTACGAATTCTTTGTGTCAATGATACTTAAATGCATACCCATGAATTCAAAAGAAAATAAAAATCATTGATTTGGGTTACACTGATGAATTTCACCGCAGATATGTAATTTCCTTCACCTGTGAGTTACCCCATTGAGCAACAAACAGATTGTCATTTGTATTTGTGCATAGTCCATAGGGATCACTCAGTCCACACTCTAAGTAACGGAGGAACTGTCCATCCTGGTCTATGATGTGGACACAGTCATTGTTATTATCAGCTGTAAGGATGTGACACTCACTGTCTGTGGTGATTCCTACTAAACTGAGTGGTTTCTTTTTTGGAGCAGGAGTATGTCCCTTGTACCTGAATCTCAGTTTCCCAGCCAGATTGACCACCACTACTGCTTCAGCTCCCCAGTCAGACACACATATATCCAGGTTCCTGTTCTCAGTAATGTATCGGTCAAACATTCCAGATGAATAGAGAAGTCTGCCTTTATCGTCAAATTGAATGGTTTGTTTCTCTGTAGAACCAGAGTATCGGACAACTTTTGTGTCTTTGTAATCATCACGGATCATGATAACCAGGAGGTCACCAGAGGAGGTACTACAGACACCTTTAGGTTTCCAGTTCTGTAGTCTGATCACCTCCTCTATCTTCTCATTCTTCACAATGTTCACGTTTTTATAATCACAATCAGTATAAACTAGATCTCCACTATTTGTCACTGCTATGTCAGATGGTATATTCCCCGACTTGGTTCTTATTGACTTCAGTAGTGATCCCTGATTGACATTAAATCTAAAAAGTTTCTTAATTGTGAAGAGTGATCCATAATTGATGCTGAAGAGTTTCATTGTGTTGTCACCTCCAGTTGTCCATATCCCTTCATCACTAAGACAGGCCACATTATAAAGGGTTCCATATCCACTATCTATTGTGGCAACAGTTTCTGGTTTATCAAGAAGCTGTTTGACTGGAGGAGAGCTTCCATCTTTTCTGGGTTCTTGTGCTGCCTTCATGCTGTAGCTATCTTGTAAAGTTGATGGAATTGGTGATAATGTTCCGAATAGCGTGGACAATTGTTCAGCGGGGAGTTTCTTCAAATTCAATTCAGGCAAAGAAATAATAACTTTCGGTGGATTCTTTCTGTATTCATTAATTCCAATTCTAACACCAAGTACTTCAGAAATATTGTTAGAGTTTAAGGAAATGTCAATTGCATCAATTTCATCCTTGATGTTTGAAATGTTCTTGTTTATTTCATCCAGATATTTCTGTAGAGTTTGTAACTGTGTGCTTTTCATCTCATGAACTTCAGCTTTAAGTTGTTGGACAAGTTTGTCAATTTCTCTGTGCCAGTCTTCTCCATGTTTTGTTATGGCTGATGAGAGATCTCCATATTCCTTTTCTAACTGACTCATTCTGTTTTGTATATCAGAGGCAATGTCCTGGTATGCTGGATATATTGTATCATTTAATACATTTCTTTTCACTATAACACTTTCTTTCTTTTTATCAAGAACTTGCAAAATCTTAATGAACTTGTGACCTAGGTGTTTATTAGATGCAATACAAGTTTCACAGATAGGAATGTAACATTGTTCACAGTACATGGTACATTTTTCTTTATTATGAGTTGTACATCCAGGATAGAGGAGGTTGGATTTTCTGGACTGAAATTTGACAACTTTGTGATCTTTTGATCCATCTGTTGAAATGTGTTCTCCCACACAGGCCTTACACAGGTGTACAAGACAAGTATCACAGTGCATCTCTATCATTGTGGTTTCACACAGGTTACACAATATCACATCCTGGGCACTGGTACGGGGGTCCATATTTGTTGGTTCTGTAATATGGTTTAAGTACTGTTAAAGTTACTCGTAATGAGAAAAGAAACAAAGGAAGAGGACTACTTTAAAGGTTTCTCCATAAAGGGATATTAAAATGAAGGATTTTAAGAAATACATATCTATGTTTACAGTAAGTAAAAATAATAATGTTTCATCAATCTTCTTGGGTGTTCATACAGATTAAAGGAGTATATATGATAAGAGCCAATTTAGGCCCCTAAAAATCAACATTTTAGAATGACATTCAGATATGTTTTATTCATATTTATTTTGTAGAAGAGATTATATTAGAAATATTTCCAATATATTTTTCACATTTATATGCACTCACTAGCTGTAAATGACATGAGAAATAGTGCTATTTTTGCTATCTAACAAAAAAGCCAAAAATATGCCTTTTTCTTGATGTTTTTTTCTTATGGGAAACATAGAGCGCAGAGTAGAACATACATAATTTTTCTGTCACTAATTAGTATTGAATAGATACATGTTTAGTAAAAATATAAAGCTTGTTCTAGGCTGCGCTCTATATTTTCTGGAAGAAAAACTGCTTGAAAATAAGTAGTTTTATACACAATATGCTAAAATGGCGGGAAATCGTGATTTTTATGATGTCATATTTCTAAAATAACGGCATTTTGATCAAAATGAAAATGACCAATAAAGGTCGCATATATAGCTGTACAACTTAAAGCTATATATAAAGTAAAATTAAGATATCCAGTTTAAGGGGCCAATTGAGACACTTACCATATATCGCTCTTTCTTTTCCTTAACGCAAATACTTAAACTAAGTAGAATGAAGTTTTTATGAGATGAAAACTGAAAACTAAAATATTACCTGGTTTAGTCATGAATAAGTGCCAAATATGCTCCGTAATTGTATACTATGATCACATGAGACTTTTCTTCCTTATCAGGTGAATTCAAGCGTTTATTGTTCCCAATCTAATTTCATAAAAGGAGATCGTATTTTAAAAGCTTTAACAATGAGTTCTTTGTACTTTGTTCCATTTATACAAGATATAAATAGAATACAGTAATTGTGCATATAAGCAGACTGGGTGCTCTTTGGGAAGAAAAAGATCAAGAAATGGGAAAATGTTTACATCATTGTTTGTATAGATACCTGTTAAAGCTGTTAAAAATTAATAATTCTTTCGTTGTCCATAATCACATATTTTCTATTAATCCTTAATAATGAATTGCATAGCGTACCTCACAGCAGTATATGTACTACCTTAGTAATGCAGTCGTCTGTTCAGACACAAAACATTTGCGGTGTGTGGCAACGCACTTTGAAAAAATTACGCACTTTGAAAAATTTTTTCAAAGTGCGTTAAAATTGGGACAAAATCAACGCACTTTGAAAAGATTTTTCAAAGTGCGTTAAATTTGGGACCAATTCAACGCACTTTGAAAATTTTTTTCAAAGTGCTTTAAGAGTCTACATCAATATATTTTACCATGGAGACACTTAACGCACTTTGAAAAAAAAATCATATTTTAGTCATGGAAAGATTTTATTTGTTATTTATCTTTCAAAAAACTAAGCCTAACCCTAACTTCAAATATGAATTGATTTACTCCCGTCGAGAAGAGGAGAAGACGGGTATAAGATCCCTCAGTCCAAATCTTTATCTTTCCAATACATAGGTGTCGGTAACTAACGGGGGATGGGAGCAATAAACCTAAAAAGGGCACGCTGCATTTTCAATGCTAATACGATGTAATATAGAATTTTTGATATTATTTTCATTTTTTACCTTAATAATTAATATTACTAATTATTTCTATTTTTATCATTGTTTTGTACTAAATGTATGTGTTTGTGGTTTATCTTTCCAAAATAAGTGGGGGGCTTAGCCCCCCATCCCCCCCCCCCGGCCCTTCGCCCAGTCTCGATGTCTATACTATACTCAAAGTCTTCATATAAATATGTATTTACCTAACTGGTATGACGTTTAAAACTTTCAACAATAAATGAGTTAATTAAAACAGATGAAAACTAGAAATTTTTAGCACAGTAAAACGTATGAGAGAGAAATAATTTTCATAGTTTTGAACAATCAAATTGGCCCCTTTTTATTATGATAAATGCTGAGTTGCTTGAAGCTGTCCTCTGTTAGTGCTCCCTATACACCTTTACATATACACATTACTTATCAAAGACAAGAATTTAAAAAAAAAAGAAGAAACGAATTAATGAACTTAAACAATCTTTCTCTTTTTTTCAAGACCCTTTATTTTTCCCTTTTATTTTATCAAAACCTTAAATATTTAAAACGTCAATATCTCAGGTCCTACAGTCACGTTATCATAAAAAAAGTTATCAAACCAGGATCTGTTATTCATCATACCGATTATTTGAAGGAATATTGATCAATCTTTACATTTTTTTAAAGTGCGATAATATGGTCGATATTAACGCACTTTGAAAAAAAAATATTTTTTTTCAAAGTGCGTTAGCTTGATCCCAAATTTTAACGCACTTTGAAAATTTTTTTCAAAGTGCGTTGTAACAGCGGTGCATAATGGAATATTGCACTATGACTGAATAGTATCATATCCCGATTATGTACTGTAAATGTATTGCTCTTGTACTTTATTGCGTCCATTTCCATTGTCAGAAATTGAATGTGCTGCATTTGGGTTCAAACATTGCGAGGCAAATCTTTATCTTTGGTTGGACCCACCATTTGATTTTGAAGTTTAAATTCTATCTCGAATACAAGAAATACTTGTTTATCAAAGTGAGTTAGAAGTCCTAATCACTCTTTTTATTTTTACCCTCATAATCTCGAATCCTTTTATATTTCCTTTTATCCACTTTCATCTCTTTGTTCGTCTGCCTCCTGTGTTCTGTTTGTCTAAGATTTTTTTCCGTGGCCTTCAAATGTGATAATCTTACAGACATTCTCAAGGAAATGACATTGATGAATATATATCTATTCCTCCAGTAAAGATCCTAAAGGAATTAAATTCTAAGGAGCTGACAGAAGAAGATGCTGAGAAGATAGGAGATATAGACGTCCCAGTGTCAGCTGAGATTTTGATTTTTTATATTGTTTAAAGCCGAGTCGGCAATTTTTCAGCCATATTTCGGCGGAATGTGTCAGCTGAGAAGAAAGAAAAAGTATTGACATTAAATTCCTTGAGACACGGAGAGTCCTGTTACTACGAGCGTATAACACGTCGTCGTAGGTGTACTTTCATCGTTTTCTTTAAAAATTGCACTTAAAAGAAATTTACAAAATACAACTGAAAAGCAGTAACACATAATTCTGATGAAGTGTTTGTTATGTTGTTAATTATTGTTTTATTATCAATAATCAGAAAAAAAGTTGTGCATTGTGTAATACAAAGCTGATTGAAGGTTTTTTTTTTCTTTTAGGACGATGAGAAGATTTTACAAAAAAAAGATATGTATATGCAACAGAGACAAGGATATTAAAATATGGTACTTTATTTCTTTTATATAAAGCATTTTCTAAGCCATTTAATTTTCAATCATGACAATTTTTTCAAAGAATCAGACCAGCAGTTGGAAACCGATTGATTAATTTTGTAAATAATGTTTACTGTTCCTTTTGACTTCGATATTTTATAAACAATAATGACCAAGTGTAGAATTTTTAATATGTCCTGTCTATACATGTTGTTGCAATGCAGAGGAATGCGTTTAAGAGGAGGTAACTCTTACCCATTCATATTACCTGTCATTTTACGCAACGGTTATGTCAAAGAGGAAATGTTAATGTTGTGTTTCAGATTTAACATTGTAATGGTGAATAGCTGTTGAAACTTCTAAATATGATGATAATGAGATTATTTCAGAATTTTATTCAGAGGTGAATTGAGTTTTAAAATGTACACCAATATAACTTAATATTGTTTTTTAAAAAAAAATCAAAAGGACTGTTACTCTGATGTACATTTTTATAAAAATACAGATTAAATTACCAATTTTTTTCATAGTTTATAAAACTCCCCTGCATTGAACTTAAAAATTAATACCTACAACAATGTATAACTGTAATCAGATACAAAGTTAAATCACTTATCCCCATCCCGACCTCAATCTCGTACTTATAGTAATTAAAAATGATTATGAATGTACAATTTGTCAAAATGAAAACCAAATACGAACCCAAAGAAAATGTTCAACATATTTACATATTTAGGGTTACGAATGTCATTGCCAAGAAAACGAAGAAAACCAAGACAACACTGGCAATTCTTATGTTTGTTTATTTAGGGCAGAATTATTTAACCTTTGTTGAGTAAGATAGAAAGAAAAACACCTCTAATCACGTTGAATTGTTTATCTAGACTGATTGTTCAAACATTGCATAACATTGGCGTTACCATGACGTCATAATTAAGATGACGTCATAATAGAAATAATTACTTAACGTCACATATAAGAAGATTATCATCAACATACTCCGGGCCGCAAAATGTCAATCACAATTTACAATGATAGAAAGTTCGTATTTCGCGTTGTGTTTTACCAAAAAAAAAATTAATTGGAAAGTCTTTCACTCCTCCTCACTTTGGAATCTGACTCGTTTAGTTCAAGGGGATATGATTTCGTAATGGGACGGTTTGATATGGTTCCGTTACTAAAACGTAAGACTGCTGATCTTGTGAGTCCATCTCCGCCAGTTACGAGATCTACCACTACAGCAAGTTTCCAACTGATGCGTTTTGTGAAATCATCATGGACTTGGACGACGTCTCCAATTTTGATTTTGTTGCATGTAGTTCCTGTCCTTCGGTAATAATGTCTTTTGTGGACAAGTCTGTTGTACGTTCCTCTTCCTCTTTGTACGTGAACACTATTCTCCCTACATCTTACTTCACATGGTTCTTCCATCATTCTATAACTATATTGGTGTCTATTTTCATCGCTCTCCAAGTCTCTATACTGCTCACTGCTGAGTTCATGTAATACAGTACAGAATCCCACCATCTGTTGTGGTGCATGCAATGCCATCTTCCCATCAAAGACTTTCTGAAATCTGGGATTTCTCTGAGGATTCCTTGACATCATTCTGTTTGTATTAGAGTGACTTTGATGTGACCTTGAAATTGGAAATATATTGTGCTCAGTACTAGTAATTCCTTCATCGTCTTGATATATCTGTCTCAAAAATTTCGAAACAAATATGTCTCTGGGAGGAACGTCGTAAATCTGGTTTTCAAATTGTATCCAAGAATGTGCACTCCCCATTAGTCCTGTTGAGTGGATAGGTCCAGATATTAGATATCCAACCTTTGATTCGACTGCAGTGGATCCATTTCCTCGGATAATTTTGTCCCCTACTATGCTCCAATAGTAGTCCGCACCAATGAGAATTGAAATATGGAACTGTTCCTCTGTGCTAACCGGGTGTGCCAATTTTAATCCTCTAAGGTATGCGAGTTCCTTAATATTGACGCGTGATCTGTTTGAGATTGGAGCTGCAATCTTTGGAATAATGATGACCTCCATTGGAATTTTGTCTCCAGTTTGTGTTTCTAGCTGTACCGTTGCTTTCTCAAGATGACGAATTTCAATATTCTTGTCTCCAAATGCTGAAATTCTTAGGGTAACGGATCCTCTTGATTTGATATCAAGTTTCTGTGTTAACTCCTCTGTAATAAATGAATTTTGAGCCCCTTCATCAAGCAATATATTACAGCTGATTTCTTGATTTCTATACCAAATTGGTGTCACAGCAGTTTTCAGCAGCACTTCAGTGTTGGCTGTCACCTGTGTTGAAGAGGAAGCTGGAATGACTGCTCTCGTTGACGTGGTTAAGACGATTGTGTGATCTCGGACTTTGTGACATCACTCTCTGAGGAACTCCGAGGTAGTTGCGAATTCTTGCAAATACTTGTGTGATGAGACTTCTTACAATTCCTGCATCTAAAATTTGATTGACATTCACTTACTTTGTGGTTTCCGAAGCAATTGAAGCAGACTCTCCTCTGTTTGATGATTGATATTCTCTTATCATAGTCTTGGACATTATGGCAATTGATTGGTAAAATGAATTCCACTGCAGAATAAGCATTGCTTCACATAATTTTCCTGCTTGTAGCTCCTTTTATGACTTGACCCTGCAACAAAGTTAGCTGTTGGAATGAATTCCTGTGTTTCCTGTTTTGAGTGCATTGCTTGTCCACTATCTTGAACACATAGCTCCTTCTTAATGGCTCTCTTCAGTGAATGCAATTCCCATTGATCATCTCCTTTGTCCCGGGTAATGTTCTTCCGAATTTCTGCTGGTAATTTGTTGTATAACATTGGAGTTAAAATTGTCCCATATGTGGCTTCATCAGTTCCTAGAGCTTCTAATGCTCTAATGCAGCACTCTATTTTGTCGAAGAAGTTTCTCAAACTGTCATAATTAGACTTTGGGAATGGTATGTCAATTAAACTTTGGATATGTGCTTTGATGATTTTGTGATTTTGTCCGTATCTTTCAAATAAAACATCTATTGCTTGTCTGTAGTTGGTATTGGTCAAACTGAATCCTGACACAGTGCGAAGGGCTTCCCCACATAGCAGCGATCGTAGATAGCTAAATTTTTCAACATTAGACAAACTGTCGTTCCCATGAATGCTTGTCTCAAAACAATCCCAAAATATTTGCCATTGATTTAAATCTCCCGAAAAAACTGGCAGGTTTAATTTCGGCAGTTTATGATTATGAATGTTAGGTTTTCCTATGTTGGGTTCTAATGATTCACTGCTTGGAATGAACTGTGGTGCATTTACATTTAAATTCCTGGATGTACATTGATTAAGATTCTCAGAAGCCTTTCCATTTTTTGTTAATTCTGCTAATTTTAGTCTCAAATCTAGCATGTACTCATCTGAATCTTCGATCTCCATTTGAATCTCTTCTTCTTTCTCTAATTCTTGTAGAATTTCATTGTTGATTTTCTCTAATGTGTCCAACTTCTCCTCCAGTACCTTGATCAATTCAGCTTTTCCATTTTCATCTTCATTCTCAGAAATTCTCCTCAAAATTTTGGTTATAACTCCACGATGGCCTGAACGCTGTGCCTTTAACTTGATCCCATCCATTTCTAGTTTGCGATTATTCCCACTGGTCACAGCACCAAAATGTTGAGTCAGATAGAAAGAAAAACACCTCTAATCACGTTGAAATAAAATACATGGTTACTGTTTTGAAATATAAGCGATATTTGGGCGAGGGTAAGAAAACGTGATAGAGGGCGAGGCTTGACGAGCGCTCTTACGTTTTCGACCCGAGCCCAAATATCGCTTATATTTCAAGACAGTTATCATGTATTTTGTTTATCCTGCAACAAAATTTTACATTTGAACGTCCAAAACAAGCTATTTCCGACAGATTTAGGCACATCTCTGCAGCTGAAACTATGACGCCATGGCGTAAACATTGCAATATACGTGACGTCACAATGCTTTTAGAACGTTGGAATACATTCACGAGGCTTTATTAGGGCAGTGACCGGATAAAGATTTGGTTTATCAGGTTACCATTATTAGGTCAATGCAAGGGGTAGTTGCAGGATAAAATTGTTTATCTAGACTGATTGTTCAAACATTGCATAACATTGACGTTACCATGACGTCATAATTAAGATAACGTCATAACAGAAATAATTACTTAATGTCACATGCACTTTAACGTCACATATAAGAAGATTATCATCAACAACCTTGCAGTTCTACATACATTTTTCAAAGATTTTTCTCCCTTTTATTGTGTAACTTAGTGACCTCTAATTGTCCCCCAAACTTTGTTCCAACTTTACTATTTGGGGTCGTTCGCCATTTCAGTTTTGAAAAAAAGCAGTACAATGTACGTGAGATAATTATATATTTTAAAACCTGATGGATTTAATCACTGAGAAAAGATTTATGGCATTTATTCTTTGACTACAGTACTGTAAATTAAATGTTTCTGTAAACAATTTTTGATTAGTGTAACTTAGTTACATTTAGGCCATCTTTTAAAGAAAATGTTGTTTGCCCTATCCAGACCCACTGGCTATATATGGGGCGACTCAGAACTGTTTTTTTTTAATTTCCAGGAAACAATTCTAATTTTTACTCTTTTCTCCTAAATCTTGTCAACAAAATTGTTGAAATTTTCTGGGAAAAAAAATGTCCCACCCACCTACCGACCTATTTTCTTTTACTTCGAGTTGGGAGAGAAGGGAGGCACTATTTTTAAACTAAAATTTTACAACAATTCACTTTGAGATTTGAATTTTCATATGATCACTTCTTTATTTTATTGAGCTTTTGAAGTTCAGTTTGTGATTGTTTGCAATTCTACACAATATCCAAGGTTTAATCTTTATAGAAACCAGTAGTTCTTTGAAAGCAGAAATATTCATTTATGTTATTTACTGCATTCATCATTTATGCGAGTCAAATTTGGCATCTGAATTTCATTGCAAGTATTTGATTTTCTTCACTTGGCTCTTTTTGTATTGAGCAACAAACAGATTGTCAATTGTATCTATACACAGTCCATAGGGATATTTCAATGCGCATTCTATGTAACGGTGGAACTGTCCATCCTGGTCTATGATGTGGACACAGTCATTGTTATAATCAGCTGTAAGGATGTGGCTCTGACTGTCTGTGGTGACTCCTACTGGGTGAAAAGGTTTGTTCTTTGGAGCAGGAGTATGTCCAGTGTACCTAAATCTCAGTTTCCCAGCTTGAGTAACCACCACTATTGCTCCTGCTATGTAATCAGCCAAACAGATATCCAGGTTCCTGTTCTCAGATATGTATTTAGTGTTATTGGTGAAAGAATAAAACGGTAAGCCTTTCACATCAAACTGAATGGTTTGTTTCTCTGTGGAGCCTGAGTATCGGACAACTTTGGACTGGGTGAAGTCATCGTTTTCCATTGAGACCAGGAGGTCACCAGAGGAGGTACCACAAATGCCACGTGGACTCCACTTTTGGAGTCTGATCACCTCCTCTATCCCTCCATTCTTCAAAACATTCACCGAATTGTCGCTGCAATCTGCATAAACGAGCTCTTGGCTCTCTGTCACCGCTATATCTGTAGGTGTATTGCCGGACTTGGTCGTGATTGTAGTAAGAAGTGATCCCCGATTGATGCTGAAGAGCTTCATCATTTTGCCGTATCCACTTGTCCAGATTTCTTCATCATTCTGACAGGCCACATTGCACAGGTCCACATACCCCGAGTCAATAGTGGCAACGATCTCTGGTTCATCAAGCAGCTTTCTGACTTTAAAGGGTTTCTGCATCTTCTTCAAGCTGTAACCATGTTCTTCAGATGTTGAAGCAATAGAAGACAATGAGCCGAATAGTTCCTCATGGAACTTTTTTGTATTGAATTTTGGCAAAGAAACAATGATTTTGTGTGGGACTGTCCTGTAGTCTCCTATTCTAATGACAGCCTCCAGCACCAAAGATGAATCGCCAGAGTCCAGGGTTTCTTGGATTGACTTGATTTCATCCTTGATGTCAGAAATCTTCTTGTTCACTTCATCCAAGTGTCTCTGCAGGGTTTGTAACTGCATATTTTTCAATTCCTTAGCTTCTGTCTGAAGTTTCTTTACAAGTTTGTCAATTTCTCTGTGCCAATCTTCTCCATGTTTTGTTATGGCTATTGAGAGATCTCCATATTCCTTTTCTAACTGACTCATTCTGTTTTGTACATCAGAGGCAATGTCCTGGTAGGTTGGGAAAATTGATTCATTCAGTTCTTTCTTTTCTTCAATCATCTTTTCTTTCTTTTCCTTTAGAAACTGGGTCATTTGCAGTAATTTATGACCGAGATGTTGATCAGATGCGATGCAAGCGGTGCAGACTGGAAAGTCGCATTTTGTACAGTACATTTCACATCGTTTTCTCTCATGAGATTTACACACAGGAGTGAATGAGATGGATTTTCTTGCCTGGAATTTGACGATTTTGTGATCAATGGATTCGTCAGTTGAAACATGTTCTCCCACACAGACTTTGCATAGGTTGACGATACAGGTATCGCAGTGAACGTGTACCTCAGCAGTTTTACACAGATCACATTGACTCGCAGACGAGGACCCGGTGTGGGGATCCATTCTGAAACATTAGAAATGAAATGTTGAAATAATATGGATAATTTTACATTAATTTATGTTTAAATATTATGAGGGTATCCAGCTATTTGAAAATTCTGCTTAATGAACTTGACATTGAAACAAATATAAAAAAGGGAAAAATTAAATGAAGGCATCACGGGCAATTGGAAGTTTCAGTGCTATATTTCTTAACCTCCCCCCCCCCCTTCCGCCTACCGAATCAAGGGGATGTATGTGAATTTACTGATCGTTGACATAGGTGTCGGAAGCAAATAGAAAATGGGGTGGCTAATTGAAAGTGTGGGGGGTAAACCTATATTATATCCATCTTTGTAAGGAAGTGAGGGGCTAAACCCCCCTCCCCCCGGTTCCGACGCCTATGACTAAAAACAATTCAGAAATTGCAGCTTCATGTACTGGTAAGAATTTTCATTTCCAATGTTTCTGGGTTCTGGTTGGTAAATTTGATGATATCTTATTTCTTGAGAAAAATCACACGGACCCATCTGGCTCATTAATTATCGCCCGTTTTCTTATGAGACGAACATTTAAATCTGAGAACCGGAGGGACTGGCCAATTTTAGAAATAAAAAAAATAAATACATGTAATCTGCACTTTACGAAAGCCCACTGAGCTCATTTTCGTAGGTTAAAAAAAATAAATTTTTCGCATTATAATGCGAAACTTTCGCGAATAAATGCGAAACTTACGCGTTATTTCGCGAAATTATATGCATGTAGTAATGTTTTTTCAGGAACTTTGATCTTTACTGACAGATAAGAACATGAACGCTGACAGGATCTTTCATGAATTTATTAATAAATTATCATTTCCTCAGAAGATGTCCTGGCCGCTGGGATAGATTAATCATCACAATTTTTTTTTTATTTCAAAACCCTACCAATTAATAAAATGAATTTTACTTTCTTGTACGTTTTCAGTTCTTGAATTAAAGAAATTCTTTAGACTGGTTACTTTATTGAAGGAAAGTCTCCACTTGACACTTTCTCAAGCTGTTTCTCAAGTAATAAATATAGATGGATATCTATAATTACAAATTGAACGAGGAGGAGGGGTCTACTTTTCTTAATTTTTCTCCAATATATATCCGAAGGGTGATTGTAAAGTTCGTGGACTATCGCCATAAATCAAAACTATTAAAGAATACAGCAACGAGTTTCTACACGTCAATGTGTTCGTAAGCAATAAAATGACCACATGGTGCAACCTCAAAATACGATGTCGTATTTCTACAGTGAATCGAACGGAGAAAAATGAAAATTTGCCATCCAGTTTTCACCCATGTGGTGGAACACAATTGACAAATTTACACATTTTCTTATTTTGTCAATTTTTGTTATTTCAAAATTCTTTTGAGAGTGTATTAAAAAGATGCCTAAAAGGATTGATTTCTTCCCCGAAATTCATAATCATGAAGTTTAACTTACGAAAAACCCGCATTTACTTTGAATGGTTTTAACAGCGTTGAGAAAGACAAATGTGATGGTACTATGGATTCAATAGAAAGAAAAGTTAAAATTGTAGCTTGTGATAGCCCGAGATCAAAATGGCCTTTTGCTTTTCTTTGTAATGAATAAACTAAGATAACAAAATCAAAAGATAGTTAAGATATCTATATGCAAATGTCTTTGTTAAACAGCAAAAGTTTCGCGTTATAATGCGAAAGTTACGCGTTTATTCGCATAAGTTTCGCGTTATAATGCGAAAGTTAGGCGTTATATCGCGAAGAATTTATCTTTTTTTAACCTACGAAAATAAGCTCAATGGGCTTTCGTAGAAACTAATTTGTTCTTTCATCGACATAAAAATAAATAAATGACTTGGAATTTTTCACAATCAAATGGTCCTCCCCTTTAAAATGATGAATGATATATCTAATAATATATATGCTGTTTGTTAATTTTATTTTTTTATGGTCTCTCATCTAGATCTACCAAATTTATAATTGTTACATATGCATATTATTAAAAATGCCATATTATAGGCAATTTATGAATATCAGTTTCACTAATTACATTTCTTTAAATAAATTTAATTATATCCGATCATGAATGTATTAAAAATCGAAGAAGATAAAGATAAAAAAAACAGACCTCTCTACATGCGATATCTTTATCACAGTTTAAAACGCATATACAAGAAATTAATGTATTCAGGTTATGTGTGTGCAGCAGCAGTCAATAATCACTATGATCTATTTACCTTTGATTAGTTAAGTAATTGTGATTTACCTGCTTTAGGGTGTCCTCCGAGTCGTCCAGATCGTTCCAGACTATTCTACAAGTTCTACGCACTCTGATCCTTAATTGACACAGAAACAGATGATATCGACTTTAAGTGCAGTCGAGTGTTTCCTTTTCATAACCTATTTTTAGCAGGATTAAAGGGTTATTTTTTGTTTTTATCTTTTCACTGTTTTTTTTTTTTTTAAATTTCAACACACAAGTAAATTTAAACAGCGCGTAAAATGTACGGAAAGGGGGGAGGGGGAGGGGAGTGCTCACCCCACCCTTAGATTATACCCTCCTTAAACTCAGTCTGTTTCTTCCTTTACAGGGCAGGGCTTTGTAGACAACACTGCACTTCTATTCTTAATTCTGTGTTGTTTATTCTTCTGAGATCGAATACCCCTTCCCCGTATCCCCATGACCCCCAACCCACACAACACTGACTCGTGTTTGACGGGGACCCCCAACCCCTTTTTCTTCCTAACTAAATAATTTTTATAAAATTGTTATGATTGCCAGTATATATAGCATAGAAGATGTTTTGTTATTTTTGTTTTTATTTTATTATTATTGAATTAATTTCAATCATTTTTTGTAATTCTCTACTACATGTAATATCTTAAAAGCTTCTTGTCATATTTTTGTAAAATAAGTTATTAAAAATGCGTATTCAGCAGGTGCGTACCAACTTGGGGGCAGGGGGCTTGTCCCCTCCCCCCCCCACTTTTTCCCCAGCATTACTTATACTATAGGAAATGTACTTTGAAAGGCTGGTTGCACCCCAACTTTTTGAGGTATAAGCTAAATGCAGTAATGTAGTTTAAAAAAAAAATGGGTACTGAAAGAAGTTGGCATAGAAAAGATTTGTGCACCCCCCCCCCCCCCCCCCCCCCCCACACACACACACACACACAGAAATAGGATTTTTTGGACAATTTTTTTTCTTCTTTTCTTTTCTTTTTTTTTCTTTTTTTTTTTCTTTTTGCTTGCAGGTCGACTTTTTCAGGTGTAAGTTCATTTTTTTTCTTCTCTCTGGCTGCCCCCCCCCCCCCCACTTTCAAAAACGATGCTACGTGTGTTACAACGCACTTTGAAAAAAAAATTCAAAGTGCGTTAAATTTGGGACCAAATTAACGCACTTTGAAAAATAATTTTTATTTTCAAAGTGCGTTAATATAGACCACATTAACGCACTTTGAAAATATTAATGTGCACGACTTAAAGTAGTCAATATTTTAGCAAATTTTAGATATGATAAAACATTATTTGAACCCTGTTGAATAACATTTTATTAATGACGTCACTTTAGGATCTGAGATATAGACACTTTACATATGACCATTAGGGGTACGGGAAATGCAACAAAATGGAGTCTCAGTTTGTATCCTGATTAAAAATAATTTTCCAAAACAACATAACTGTCTTTTTATAGTTATTTGATAAGTTTTTAGAAGTATATTTTTTTCTAATTCCTTTGCAAGATGATGGCCTTTATTTTACAGTCATTAAAATAGATTAATCTTATGTTGTAAGAAAAAAATAATTTAATATGCATTTTATATTTATATTTTAATTTGTATTAGAATATGTCATTACTATTACTAAAAGATAAGTATGGAAATTTTATTTAAAATACTAGTATTTTTTTTCAAAGTGCGTTAAGTGCCTCCATAGTAAAAATGTAGATGTACACTTTTAACGCACTTTGAAAAATTTTTACAAAGGCGTTCATGTTGTCCCAAATTTGATACACTTTGAAAATTTCTTTTTTAAAGTGCGTTGATTTTGTCCCAATTTTAACGCATTTTGAAAAAAATTTTCAAAGTGCGTAATTTTTTCAAAGTACTTTGCCACATATATACGTGGCTGTATTGTGTTTTGCTTTTTTTTCAAAATATAAGTTAAAAAGAATCTAAGTGGATTTGAATTGGGTCTATTTCAGTCTAATTTCAAAACTGCGTTTGAAATATATGAATAATGCTAACAAGTGAAATTTCAAGCTTTTAAGTCTTAATTAAGAAGCTCTCCATTTTTCACGAATTTCACTCAATTCAGAACATAAGAAAAAATGTGCACGTTTTAAAAGGGGGGGGGGTGTTCGATTTTGTTGGTAATTTAAATATACCTCAAAGGGAAATACTTCATAAAAATTATTTGGTGATATTTAAACTATTATTATTATATTAATATCCACAGAGTATTTAAACTAAGGTTTCGGCAGTGAAATACTTGGTTAATATTCATGATTTTTATACTTTTTTCATATTGTTTTGTTTTTAATTCTTACATTTGCATTAAGATCCGTTGCATGGTAAGAATATTATAATGTTAATGAATGAGTAATACAAATATCTTATAAAACTTGTCAAGTCAAAAATAGTCAGAAAATTCAAAATTCTTTGAAAGCTCGTTGGCATATGTGTAGTGGAACCTAACAGAACTTAAAAGTACGATCTACCCATACATCCTGTCGACGTCACGCCGTTTCTGTCCGAATAAGTCACGTGACTCTTCCGACGCTTTTCATACCTGTGTGGTGACACACTTATTACGGGGTCAACAGGAAGTAAGACTAATTTGAAACGGGCAATGACTGTGTCGGGAACAATAAAAACTATTTCGTAGGTGTAGGATAGGTAAGAAAATCCAACGGCACACTTCCAAAGAAAGAAAGTGCATTTTTACCTGCACGGTACCTGGATTACAGGTGTGAAAATTGAATTGTGACCATGACAGGGTAATAAACAGGAAAAATGGCGACTGTTTACAATTTGAAATGGAGCCTAACCGTGGGAATAATTTTGTTGACAATTTCTCTGGCTTTCGGACAGGCCCCAATTACTCCCCCACCGGTGGGGCCAAAGCCTGTGGTCGCGAATGGAATCGTTTACAATTTAGTTTATCTACATATGGCCCCAGAAATATGTAAGGACCCCTATGTTCTAGAGAAAGTGAATTTTCAGTTTGGAGTTGTCATCAAAGAAGGCGAGAAAAAAGCAATTTTAAAAGCTGGTAGTCCTCACAAGATGGGAGGGAATATCGAGCTGGAGCCCAAAAGCTGTCTGTGGATAGAACCGGGCACTGTGTTCCATTTTAGCCCCGGATATGGCATGATCATCAACGGAACACTGATAGCTAGAGTAAGTCGGTGATTTAAGTGACTGGCCATAATGAATTTAATATTTTAAGTCAAAACTAATATACGCTCTTACTTTTTATTATTTTATTAGTTGACTGCCATTAGAAAAAAGCATGCTATAAAGATTCCATTTGATTAAATTTTCATGTTTTCCAAATAGTTTTTGAAACAAGTAAGCATATATTACTGTAAACCAACTTTTATTCGCGACGACTTTATTTCGCGATTTACCAGAAGTTAACTAGTTCACGACGAGTAATTTTCGCGATCAAGTCTTTCTGGAACTGTTTTTGATAGAAAAAGGACTTTCATGAAATATTCGCGATGACAATACATCGCTAAATTTTCGCACGCGAATAAAAGTTGGTTTACAGTACCTAGTAACAATTTAAAGTTAAACATTTGATTATTTCAGGGCAGTGATGAAGACGGAGGTAGGATCGTGATGACGAGGGATCCTGACAAGATTGATGTCTCGGAGTCCACATTTCCTGATGACGCCCGATTGGTCGACGGAAACACAACACGGGACGGACAACTACAGCTGTCTTATCGTGGGCGATGGCGGGGAATCTGTACAAACTACGTAAAGTAAGTCTGGATCTATCACACAAAAGTGTACAATCACTTTGAATAAAAAAAAATTCATTCTGATAATCTTATTTAAGGAAAATGTGTGCCTCTATTGTCATTCACAACTCTTAAGGAGCTTTATCTGTAAAGAATTATTATATATTAACTGTTACGATTATTTTTTCTGAATACGATTAATTTTTATGATTACGATTAATTTTTCTGAATTACAGTTATACCAAAATAGATGCCAACGTAACTTGTCGTCACCTGGGATTCTTGTGGGGAAACTTTACGTACCACTCCTTCTCCCGGAACAAGACAGACTACATGCTGTTTGAGCGACCAAACTGTCTGGGATCAGAGAACAGTCTGTTTGATTGTCCAGGAAAAACTAATATCCGAGTCGGTGCCAACATCTGTGGTGAGGGACCAAATTGTGTGAAGACTTACTCTGTTATTCATGTATCTCTATGGCATCAAATGATCTCATTTCATCATTGAGTGGAAAAATTAAGCTTAAATGTATATTAATCTTATAAAGATTTTCATGAGGGGAAAACATTTCTTACTATTAAAATGGGATATAAGGTTACTCTGTTGGAAAAAGATTTGCAAGTAGAATAATTGATTACATCTGTAAATATAACAAAATGTAAAAAAAATATAATGAGCTAAAGAAATGTTCTCATGATTGTTGAGTGTTTGTTATATTTACCCAAATCTTGTTAACTTGTGTGATTAGTTGATGGGGATACTTACTCCCCTTTGGCACCTGATTGCACTTGTGGTGTTTCCAGGGATCCCTGTGTTTTTGCCCTGTTCACAGATTTGTACTGTTTATAAATTGTCACATGATTATAAATTTGACCTGTCAATCACAGATGGGCAGCAGGTGATTGGCTTTGAGTGTGACGGACTCCGCCCAGATCTGGCCAAGACTCACTGGAGAGGACTGGAGTTCTACAACGCCACGGTCCAGTTTGTGCGAGACCAGAACATAAATCGGACCGAGACCTACTCGTGGTTGGAGTACCTAGATGTCTGGTACGCGGGACGGGACACTTACCAATTAGACGGAATGCTGAAGGGTCGAGCCTCGATATCCGCCAGTCCTCATGTTCCTCTGATGAATAATGTGTCTATCATGTACGGAGCGTATGATGGATTAAACTTGACGGAGATAAGGGGCCGTGTCCACATCGCTAACAGTACAGTGTCGTTCAATAGAGGTAAGGACGCAATGCACATTAAGCTTAATGGTCAGGGCAATGTAATAAAAAAATTACTTTAGACCTTCTCTTTTGGTTTTATAACTTATTTAAGCACTCTGACCATCTTTATTTAATCATTTATTGATGTTTGAGATGCCTATAAAGTCACCTGAACTTTTACTTTCACTTTAGGTTATGGAGCATTCATCCAGACAGCAGTGGGCGCGGTGTTGATAAACATGACCAACATGGACAATAACTGGGGAGATGGCGTAAAGATGTACATGACTAACTACACCATCCACTCCTTCCAGAAGGACTACCCCACAGGCCGCTCCTTCTGTAGAAGTAATGCCCTCGCCTTCCCACGATTCCCCATCACAATGTACGAGAACATTATCGATGAAAGGGGAGAGAAACCAGCATTTGATGGACTTGACTGTATAAAGGTACGGAAAACTGAAAAGATGGCTTCTGGGTCATACATCTGGTTATTAATAAGTTAAATGACTGCAATAATGGGCATGCTTTTATTGACATTTATTTTGTTTAGACAAGAGAGATATTACTTGTGCATCCTAGGCCTGAATTAATGCATATCTGTTGAATTGGTCAGAAAAAATATGATACCGTATTAGCGATTTATCCTTAAAAAATGGTAATTTATTTTTAGCGAGAGGTAATTTTAGCGATTTTAAAATGCTTGCTATAGAAGCTATAACAAATAAAATGTGATTAATTTTTAGCGATATTTAAAAATGGCAGCATAATGCCAAAATTAAATCCTCGCTAAAATTTCTACTTATACGGTAATAAGAAAAAAAGGCAAGATTGATATTTTGATACTTTAGGAACAGATTTTGACCTACTTATAAAGTCATTTTAAAAAATAATCCTGAGGGAAGGTTTAGAAAACTACAGGAAAAAGAAAATATATACATGTATCATGTAATTTTGAAATACATGTGTATATATTATTGTTTCTTTTTGTTAATCAAAGAATCAGAACCAAAGGTTTCAATTTAAAGCAGCTATGTAGCTATAAAGAGAATATTCTTCCTCTCTTTTAGAGTTACACAACAATAGACAAGAGGAGACTATCCCTCCATTTCTTTCTCATGGAGCGCGATGAGAAGGCTGAGGGAACAATCACAGTCTATGACGGAATCTCCACCAGCAATCGCGTCCTCGGGGTGTTTCCCGTCTCTAACGGATCCTTCCCACAGTCTGTGACAACCTCGGGCAAAAGCATCACGGTTCGGTTCCAGTATAAACTTCCTCCACAACCCACTAACCCTGCGGAACATCGCTGTAAGAAGTTCCGAGCCTGTCTGAGATTCTTAATGGATCTTGTTTCCTACGATGGTAAGGAAATTTTATAATCAAGATTTAGGAGATGGAAATTATTTTTCTGTTTTAAAAAAAATATAGAATTCATATTTATAAAAACAGAAGGTTCATTTGTGATGGCTGATTTTTTATTCAGTCTATGTGTTTCTAAGACAATCAATCTTATCCATAAACAAGTATTCTTGTTTGCCATTAATTCATATGAATTTGAATTACAGGATTGGATGAGGAGCTCCGTTTCTTCAATTCCTCAGCAAGTAACAACACGGGATACGGAGTTAATGTCCAGGACATGCGATGTAAGGTCTCGGTTAACTCTTCCATAATATCAGACAATAACTACGGAGCAGGTCTGAGGATCTATCAGGGGGCGGGAGAAATCTCCGTCAACAATTCGAGGATCGAAGGAAACCAGAGAAGTGGAGTGAACATCACGTACGCAGGAGGCTACCAGCTTCTTAACAACTCTTTCTTTTGTGAAAACCATGGTTACGGTGTGATAACAGAGTACGACAGGCTTAACAACACACGTATACAACACTCACAAAAAATGGAAGTGGTCAAGGCGAAATTCTTCTTCAATGAGTGGATTGGGTTCAGAATTGGCAACTATTGCATGGAAGGGAGTATTCTTGTGAATGAGAGTCATTTTAAGTATAACTATGATGAAGCTATAGAGTATCTTTCATGTAATTTTACAAAGAGTCCACAGAAAAATGTGAATTTTAGTTTAGCGTACAATGAGTTTGATGGAAACAAGAGACATGGAATTCTGATGTCGCCGGTGATAAACACGATCGGGATTATGACAAATAACACTTTTGTAAACCATAGTCTGGGCGCAGTGCGAATTGACAATGGATATGATTTACTGGTCAGCAAGTGGTATGCAAAATTTGCTGTAAATTATCGTATTTATGAGAACACATTTAAGGAAAATTATGGTCGATACTGTATAAGTCTCCGATTGACCCAGAATGCACCCAATCAGCGCATGGAGTTCAAGTTTAACAAAGTGATAGGAAACGCTATCAATAATACGTCAGAGTATCTCAATCCCAGGAGTCACGCCAATGCTCCAATTATCGTGTCCTCCAGTAACATTGTCGTACAAAGAAACCACATCTTTAACCCAGACTCTGTAAGAGACATAGCGACACACCTGATTGACCCTTCTGTGATAATCAATGGCAGCGTAAACTGGTGGGAGACTACCGAACATGGAACTATTTACGACCGAATCTTTGATCTCGACGATCGATATAATCTGGCGCAGATCAAATACTATCCTGTACTGAAGGACGGTTGGTTGTATGGGGACAAGACCACCATCACAGAAACAGAATACCGGTGGCCCTTCAGGAGGGAGAATAAATTCGGGGGTATTCTGGATGTAGAGGGTTTCACCACTGACCCCGCTACCAAACTGTATTACGTGGACAGGGATATATTTATTCTTCCTAATGCAATCCTTAAAATCTTACCCGGCACTACTCTGCTGTTTGAGAACTCTATCGGCATGGTGATTCACGGTACATTACAGGCAGACGGGGGAAGTGCTATGTCTCCAATCGTGTTTACGCTGAATGAACCAGCCAATCAGACAGAGATAAGTAACAGGACGGATGCCGTCAGGCTGGCCGACGGACGGGATGAGTTCGAAGGTCGTGTAGAGGTCAACATTAACGGGCGCTGGGGAGCAGTCTGTCAACATGTAAGTTTTAGCAGATGTGATTTAAATAATTGTTTTTATATTGCAATAAATTATAAAATTTAAAAACTGTAAATAACAATAGGATATTAACACCAAAAATTTGCCTTCAAAGCATTGATAAGAGAGGTCTCTGATATGGACACAAAATTTGATGTTCATTATTTCATATACATGTATTTAATTGGTTCCTTATATCTTAACACAAATTTCAAAACCTTTCAGAAAACAAATTCCCCTTTGAACAGTGTCCACTTTTGTTTTTCTATATTTTAGGGGTGGATCAAAGAGAATGCGATGGTGGTGTGTCAACAACTGGGTCTGACCTATCACCCTGACTACGGCCTGGTTTACCAGAAGGTTAGGTCATCCTCTGTCATCGAGCTGAGCTCCGTCACCTGTACAAACCTAGACACCGACCTGCGTGAGTGTCAGTCCATAAAACGGGGAGATTTCGACTGCCAGTTTGAGAATGTTGTTTACATCAGGTGCCAGAAACCTACTTGGTCAGGTATGGACAAGCAAATATTTTCAAAAGTGTAATTTCCTTTGTATCTTAGTTCGAATACTGATCAAATTTAAAGATATTTTGTAAATTCTGTAAATTTGATTTCCTTAGTGCTTTAAGCATCCTATATTAAAAAAAATTGCATGTTAAAATCATAAACTACATACACAAAGAAATGTAATCATAAAGTTCATGATTAATTTGACCATGATGACACAGTTTGTTGTTCATGTTACAGGCATCACAATTCCTGCTATTCCTACGTTTGGTCAGTTACGTGAGACCCAGATAAAACATGTCATCATCCAAAAGGCAGGACAGTTAGACTACCAGGCCATGACCTTCACCCCGGCTCTCCGCATTGACTACAACTTCTACAAAATCACCGCACTGCAGATCACTGACTCCGTGTCTGACGGTGTCAACATCAAATACGCCAACCCGTTCACGGAGAATCTTTTTGAGAAATGTCATTTTGTCAGGAATCTGGGTCACGGGTTACTCACTAGAAGCCCATTCCTGAAGATCACAGAGTCCACTATGAACTATAACCAGAAAGGAGGATTCGTGTATGACCCATTCTTTACCGAGTACGAGGGTCTGAGTGTGAGAAATTTCCTCCATCAGAGTCGGATGGAGTATTTCGGAAATAAAAATTACCAGTTGGGGGAGAACTCGATGGCGTTTATCATATCCCAGCCGGGGACGCAGAGGGAGAACAGCACCTATAGAATGGAGCTCTCGGTCAGTCGTCAAGACTACAGAATCACCCTCCAAGTCCTGGACTACAACCCGCTGACCAGCGTGGAGAAGGTGACCGTTTACAACTCACACCGAGGCGGGATCTCCCCAACGACGAAAAAATGGCAGATAGAGGAGGATTTGGTGGACTTCCCAATAACGTCAGAGGGGAAGAACTACCTGACGATCGAGTTAGTGGTTCGCGGAGTCAGGTCAGGGCGGCTAGCCTTCGCAGCTCATGCCAGTAAGTCTTTGTAGAGATCTGTCTTAATTTATTTCTTACTCAAAATGTTAAATGAATGTCATGCTCAATGTAACTGTAATTTTTTAATGATTTACATGCATCTACTTTGAAAAAAGGAGTAAAATTTTAATTTTAACTAGGAAGAATTATATTGCAATATATACTGTGAATTGCTATGGAAAATTTAAGTATTTATTAAATATGGAAATTAAAGTATAATTATGTTTTCCTTTATTAGGGCAATATTCCTCTGATCCTATCAAGTCAATTATTGAAGTCAGTCATGCTGAGGTTACCAATAATTATCAAGGAATTGTGACCAAACATTATAACAACCCATCCAATGAAAAATTGGAGATTTTTCACAGGGTAGCAGAAGAAGAAATCCGTTTCACAAAAGTGGATATCAAAGACAATCAAATGGAGGCCATGTACATTCCCAGTCTAACGAAATACCACGAGCACTTGATACCTACACAGGAAGAAATGACGAGACCGGAGAGGCTGGGACAGATAACGTACACATTACATCAGTGTACAATACAGAACAATGGGAAGGCGGTGATAGCCGATCACAACCACGTGGACTTCTCAAATAACGTGTGGAAGTGGAACGTTTACACAACCATCATGAAGGATAACCGTTATGGAGGTCTGGAAATCGAGCTTCCGAGGGTGAACGACATCAGAGAGAAAAATAAATTTCACTCTGTTCATGTCAATCAGACGATTTTTGAGAACAATAAGAACTTTGCTTTCACTATTAATGGTTACTACGCGGATGTGGAGATCAGCAATGGAAGATTTGTACAGAATACGTGTAGACGAGGCCTGATCCTGCTGTCGGGGATGGAAAAAGACTTAGTCATCTTCAACAATGAGATTTCAAACAATCAAGGGAAATATGCTGTAGAGGTTGATATGCAGAGCCATGCTGAGTACAGTAAACCGAAGGGATTCTGTCATTTTAACAACATCAAAAGCAACAGGCCGGGGCCAGGGTGGACAATGAATACTGACTATACACCGTCTTCATTTGCAGTGGCAGTACGAGGTGTCCAGAACATGACTCTGAGGAGAAATCTCATATACAATCCTGATTACCAGTATGAACTGATAGCAGGCGTGACTTCTCTCTCACTAGAGAACAAGATGGATGTGGAAGAGAACTGGTGGGGAACAGCAATCCAGGCTAAAATCGTGGAGAGAATCTTTGATTTTGATGATTGGAATAACTACGCCATCGCGGACTACTTTCCCCAGCTCACAGCTGACAATGTGAACAGTCTACCATCCACAGGGACACAGATAGAAAATGGTTTAAATTTCCCTTCAGTGAAGGGAAGGATAACCGGAAACAAGGCCTTGACTGGTTCCTCTAAATTCTACATCGTAGCAGACGTCACAGTCATGCCCAATGCTAGGCTGACCATAGAGCCAGGGACCACCCTGGAGTTTTATCCTAATGTGGGAATCCTGGTGCTGGGTCAGCTGATCGCCCAGGGTCTCTCGTACAGCAGGATTTCCTTCCGCCCCGTCGTCCCGGGACCAAACATTCCCATCCCTCTCCCACAGGTTAACACCCAGACATTTTACTCCAACAGCATGAGACTGAAGAGAGATGCTGAGGGAGAGATACCACAAAATGAAGGTTTCTTGGAGTTGTTTAATTCTTCATCGAATTCCTGGAGCTTGATGTGTGACAATCAATTCAATAGGAAAACAGCAGAGGTGGTGTGTCGTGGGCTCGGGATGGAGACACTCAATGTGGACGTCCGCTTCACACATCTTTATGACCATTTCATCTACAAGAAACCTATGTACTTTGTCAAGGAGTTCTGGACGTATTCTTATTATTGTGTGGGAGATGAGTACTCATTGGACGAATGTCAGAAAAGAATTAATTACAAAATCCAGGACTGCATACAAGGGGCTAATTACACCTACATCCGATGTGGAAAGAGAAACCTGGATTCCAAGCTGTCTTACTGGGGAAATATTCGAATCGCTTCTCCAACATATGAGGAGGATACAACACTATACATCCAAGACGATAAACGATCTGTTTTAGAGAATATTGACATTTACGGAGCAGGCATGCTACATGGTGAGAGAGTAGGAGCTATCCAGGCAACCTACAGGTCACCCAAGGTCAACAACATTAACATCACCAATAGTCTGTGGAACGGAATGGACATCATAGCTCCGCGATATGAGATGATCATCAAAACCATGAATATTGACCAGAACCTTGGGTATGGCATTAATTTCCTCATTCTGAATGGAGAATCTCGCAATGCGGAGCTTTCCTCTTTCAATCCATTGACTGTGAATACTGTGCCTTACTTCATGTCTGGGCTTGTGGACATTTGTAAAATGGAAAAGGAATTAACTGTGAAAAATCGACTGATTATCTACTATAAATACTCAGAGCTGTTGGTTGATTGTGTTAAAATCATCCGCAGTGAGAATCCCTTACGTAAAGTTTCCTTCCGACTTCTTCAGTTTAATCTGTATTACGACGAGTTTTACCGTAATTTGTTGGAGATTTTTGACGGTAACTCTGTGTCGGAGGAGAGCAGGATCGGGGTTCTGGATGCCCACAGTAAATCCGACGCTACAGGAAGACGGTACCTCAGTAAATCCGACACCATAGGCATCCACATTCACGCCTCTAACGCCTACGAAGATTACGGATTTATTGCGGAGATAACAACTTCTCCTCTCTCAGACTTGGCGTATCCAGGTTTGTACTAATTCAGATACACAAAGTCTAAAAATATAGTTTATATTTAGAAAAATATTATTCTATGCAGTTCTTGATTTTTACACTGTACCTTTATCTGTAACAAGTGCTGATTAGAAGTTTTGGTAATATTTCTGTAGCATACTAAAATATTTTCAAGATCGATGCTACAAAAGTGTGTTTGAGCATTCTAGTCAAATCATTTAATGATGCTTTGATTAACATGTTGTCAATATTTAAATTTTTTACTAAAAGGTGTTAAATTTCTTCCAGACAGTACAGTGGCTCATCGCTTTGAGCAGATGATGGTGACAAACAATGAGGACGGTGCCATACTGTACCAGAATGTGGGCGAGGTCTGTCCCTCCCTCTACATTGACAGCTGTATGATCGAGAACAACGGCCTGGGGATCCTCAATCTCACGTCCCAGCCTGTCATCAACATTGGGATCCAGAACACCAAGATCTTCAACTTCCAGCACAACTTTGTCAACCGCAACAAAGGGGGGCTATTCTGTCAAGCCTTCACGACGTCCACCCAGAATCTGCTCCGCGGAAACATCACAAACAACGTCTTCTCCTTCGGTAGTCACGGAGAAACGCTCAACATCAGCGGCCATCACTTCCAGAAGATGCACATTTATGAGAATTACATTTATAACAACACGGCAGGTGATTATCGGGATACGGTACATGTACAGACTGTGGGAATGAACTTTACGTTTAACGTCCTGGTAAACAACACGGGGCACCACATCATTAGGACGTTCAGCGAGGTGGATACCAGTGCCACCCAGCAGTACATAGGGAACTGGGTTTACGAGAATAATGCTACTGCACTGTTCCGGGCAGTGCTAGCTGTGGGCAGTGGGAATCCACAGTTTCAGAATAACTACCTGGTTAATGATGAGAGTGCCTTCGAACTTCTTGCAAATGATAAGCGAAAGTAAGTTTATCTTCTCAATAGACATTGAAATTCACCACACTCACTTTTGAAAGATATTATTCCAAGAATGAATGAAAAAATCTTACTTTGATAAAGACCATTTCATTTTAGTTTGTTTTGATTTTAGAATGCTTTTAAAGGAAATAAATCTGTCAATAACTGTATACTAAAATCTCTTCATGTGTGTTGCTAAACTAGTATCATGATAGTCTACATATTTTTCTATGCCTTTTACAGAATTATCCAAGGGATTCAGGTAGCTGATACTCCCGTGGATGCCACAAACAATTGGTGGGGTTAGTCAGTGGTAAGTTTTGTAGGCCTTCGGGTCAGCAATATGTCCCTAGTCAGTGGTAAGTTTTGGTAGCCTTACAGAGTCAGCAATATGTCCCTAGTCAGTGGTAAGTTTTGGTAGCCTTACAGAGTCAGCAATATGTCCCTAGTCAGTGGTAAGTTTTAGTAGCCTTACAGGGTCAGCAATATGTCCCTAGTCAGTGGTAAGTTTTGGTAGCCTTACAGAGTCAGCAATATGTCCCTAGTCAGTGGTAAGTTTTAGTAGCCTTACAGAGTCAGCAATATGTCCCTAGTCAGTGGTAAGTTTTAGTAGCCTTACAGGGTCAGCAATATGTCCCTAGTCAGTGGTAAGTTATATTCCAGCCTTACAGGGTCAGCAATATGTCCCTAGTCAGTGGTAAGTTTTGGTAGCCTTACAGAGTCAGCAATATGTCCCTAGTCAGTGGTGAGTTTTGTCTGGATTAGAATGCTAGTGATATATTTGTAAGTATCACAGTGACTGTTGCCATTTATGATAAGCATGTAAATGTTAATCTTTATTTCAAGGCCAAAAATGTCGATGAAATGGAAATTAGGTAATCAACATCTATAGTAATATATTGGATTTATTTTTGATTTGTCATTATGTTGACAGGTAAATGTCCCCCTGGTTGTCTTCTACATTTACAAACATAAAGTGATTGATTCGTTATTATGTTGACAGGTAAATGTCCCCCTGGTTGGACCCTGAATGCTGACCGTTGCTATAGATACATGGGGGCTGCTCTTCCCTATGCACAAGCTGGCCAATTCTGCAGGGCAAGTATCAGAGAAAAACGAGACAAAGTTTCTTATAAAAATAATAGATATGCTACAAAATTTTCATAGAAATATGAATTTTAATGCATGTGAAATTTTAATTGCCATTCAGAATGTTAAAATTCATAATATTGAGATTGAATTTTAAAGATCTGAAATGGAAAAAAAAAATTAACAAAAGAACGTTTTCATGAGAATTAATTGTTAATATTTGTTTGACAGGATAACCAGGGATTTTTAGCGGAGGCAGATAAGCAGGGTCCGTTCCTGCGTTATTTATTACGACTAACGGAGAACGTCTACAGTAAGAACCTGAGGGTGTGGGTCTACTCTGAGGTCGCCCCTGGTTACTGCAGTGCGTTTCAGGATGACTTCATCGTCGCTGAACAAGACTGTCAGAGAATCCTTCATCCATTCATTTGTGAGAAAGGTGGGTTGTCTTTGCAACAATTTATAAAGGAGAGTGTTGGTGTCAATTTTAAGGCACATTTTGTCTTTTGTACATTATTTTCTTTTCATAAACCCAGATCATAAAATTTAGATGTGACAAAAATTTATGATGATTGCCCTTGAGCTAAGGTTAATGTTTAGTATTAGGAAATTCTAAAAATGTATTGTAATGCGTGTAATTATAAACGTATTTAGATATTTTTGAAGAACAGAAAAATTTTACGTGGTCAGATACTTTCAGCTACATGTTTACACCACAACAAATAATGTCTGAGACCTGCTACAGATCCCTATATTAACCTTCTCTTAGAGATTTTGAACTTTATATCACATCTAAAAATTTATTTTTGTGTTTTACAGATCCCTACATTAACCCCCCGGGGAGTGACATCCTGGCTATAGCTATAGGAGTGTCAGCGGGTGTGTTCGGGACGGCCCTCATTATCATCATTATCCTAGCCATTCTGTGGAAAGTCAAGTCCAAGGGAAGAAAGGAGCAAAGATTTGAAAGGCAAGCATCCATTCGCTCCTCTGTTAGGTCATCTGTAAGGTCCCGATCAACTGTGACCATGTTGTCCACGGCAACTGGAAAACGACGATTTGATGATAAATATTCTGTAACTTCATCTAAAGGACATTTGATAGATGATGAAGTATCATTGTCTAACATTAGTCTTGATTCTAGAAGCCGAGATAGGGGCCCCAATAGGTCTCTAGAGCGTTTGGATGTACCTAATGGTCGTCTTGGTTCCCGAGATCGTCTAGACAATGTCAATTCCTCTAATGGAAGCCTGAGTATGATTCTGTCTAATGGGCACACCAGACTCGTGAATGGTAAGGGAAGTTTTGATCGACTGAAGGAGGATTCTCCAAGAAATTCCCCACGGAATTCTCCCCGGACTCAGAGACCGACCAGATTTACACTGGGGAGGAACACAGGGGGCAGCAACAACAGTCTGGACCGACCCCCGGAGGCGAAGCCTGTACAACCACCACAGCCTCCCGTGATGAAACCCATCCTGCCTCCTCAGGCCCCAGGGGTGAAGCGGCCCCCCGTAAAACCACCAGCCCCACCTGAAATTCCTGTGGACACGGATGGGGGTTACACTGATGATGGATTCTCGGAGCACGAGTTTGACGATTTCACCACCACAGCTGACGAGGCGGAGTACTCTCCTAATATGGCTAACAGAGTGGAGAATCAGATAGAATCCCTGAGGAGGCTTCCTAACATCTCAGAGAAGCCAAATTATGGAAGTGAAAGAAGTGTTAATATGAATGACAGGTCTAACTATTACAACCCAGACACCCCACCCACACCTCCACCTCCTCTCCCTGTGGACTCATATCCTGTAAAAACCATGAGGAATTCTCCTGTTTTGTCTGAAGCTTCATCAAGGAGACCAACACCTCAACCACGAAACAAACCAGTGGCTCCCCCTCGCTCTAACTTTGGGAGTAGCAAGGAAAGCCTGAACAGGAGTTTGAACCCCTTACATCTCAGTCAGGGGGATCTTCATCTTATTGACAGGAAACCTGACTGGCTGACCGACCAAGTAAGGGAGACCAGTGCTAGTGAGAGTGACAGTGACCCAGAGAGCATGAATGATTCATTTCCAGAAGCAGGATACAAAAATAAAGCTTTTCTGGATAACGAGAATCTCCCTCAGACAGTGAGGGCCCCTGGGTACACCCCACCCCAGGATAAATCAGATGGGACAAATTATTCCTCTCCGTGGAGGGATAATAGATATCCTTACACCAATCAGAGCAACTCCAATCTCTCACGTAACTCGCGCGAGATGGACAACATGGACTATCTCAGGGGGACTTATACAAACCCTGGGTATGATGGCAGCCATGACAACATTCCCTCCTATAATGAGGCCCTGAGGTCCCCCATCAGCGCCCCCTACAGCCCAGACTACACGACAATGAGTCTTCCTCCTCCTTACTCCCCCACCTCCACCCAGCCATTCTCACCGGTGGCAGAAAATGTCCGCTTCACCCCAGATAGTGCCAATAATGTTCACCCTGTGTACAGAATCGGAAGTGTAAACAGTATTCCTATTTCAGGAAGTGATGGGTTGCCCCGTGATATGGCTTCTATGGACTACCGCATGGGAAGTCAGAGTACTCTTCCGAACCCAGACGGTAGCATGCCGGATCTGTCTACGGGTGAAAGCCATGCTGACCTTGAGGAAGCTGATATTGATGACATGAATGACACTCTGTATCGGGGGGACATGGACCCATTCCCCCAAAGTCCCCCAAGAGTCCCCCCAGGGGCCCCCTACAACCAGCCCCCGCCCTACAGAAGCAGCAGCCGTGACCAGCTCAATCGACAGCCCCCGCCTCAAAGGACGAGCAGCCGTGACCAGCTCAATCAAGGGAGCAGACATTCTCCATTAACTCACAGTAGGGAGCAGTTGAACCAGAGTCGTGATAATTCAGTACTTTACTTAGATAACCAGAGACCTAATCAGAGGCGACCGGAACCAATTGAAACCGAGATCTGAATTTATTCACGTTCTTAATCTATAGGCCAAGGTTTTACTAATGAGAAATAATCCATTATCAAATACTCGCATATCATTTATTAATTATAAACAAATTGATAGTTAATAATATTTATCAATTATAAACATTTGAATTGATGGTTGATCATGTTTTATCTTATTCTTTATGAACTGTGCAATATTTATGCTAAGCATAACTAAATATAATTTAAATAATCCATTGCCCACAAGGTATTATTGACAGTTGTTTGTACAGTATGTATATTATACGTGTATTGCTATACTATTATACTCACTGTGTAATGTTTTTTATGTCAGACTTCAGTTGATAGTATTATTTTGTATATTCAGTGCTTGTACATATAGCATATGTATTACATAGCAATTAATATATTACACTTTGTAAATATTTATTAACCAAGACTCTAAATTAACTTAGTTGTAATTGAAAATGACAAAGGAGAATGATTTTAACAGTTAGAGAAATCAATCTTTCATTTTATACTAACAAATTCCATTTCACAATGTTTTATATAGATCATCACATTGTGGGCATGTAGAATATCCCATTCTTGTTTCTGTTCTTACTTTCCTTCTTTCTGATTAACATCACATGGATTTATAAAAGTTCACATACCCCTGTTTAACAAGAACAACAGACACTTCTACAAAAAAAAATCTACAAAGAAAAAGAACCAACTGAAGAATTTAATAAATTGTATAGAATAATTGTCTTAAGGTTCCTTGACCCCTAAAAAAGAGAGATAACTCTTACTGGTGTTAATGACTAATATACTTTTAAAAAATTATTAATTCAAAAGGCATATGTGTTAAATTTTCCTGAAATTGTTTGCATTTTTAATTTGAAATTCATTATATTTAAAGTTGATAAATATTCTTATTTCTGGTGAAATGAAGGTCAGTGAACCTTAAATCTTGATGACTGAGGATTAAGGAGTGTCTGTTAATTTTTTCTGCTGCATGTTGTAACCTGGGTGTTGTGACTATCTTGTAGTGTGACCTGGTCCTCTCTCCACCTGTCCACCATCCACAAAAGCCACACATCCCTCAACCAAGGGGAAGCAACCTACACTCTCCGTAAAAGTAACACATCACTCGACAAAGGGGAGACAATCCAGAGTAATCTACGTAAGACAGGTCACTCTAGGTCGTGTCAGGACATTCTGGAGACTAGTCAGTCCAAGTCTTGTTGTATCAGTTAACATTTAATCTCTCATAAGGTACAATATTTAATAATTGTCTCAATATTTTATCAAACTTGTCCAATTCAGGGAATCATTTTCATCTCAACACATTAAATTTTCTTTCTTACTAATCACCGAACCATTTTTTTTTTCATTTAATTTTTGTACAACCCCTCTTCCCAAAATTTATTAATTTTTTGAAAAAACTTGATTGCATTTCTTTTGAAACTTTTTATGTCACTAAAGCCCCCTTCATGGGGTATGTTAGTTCAAAAAGAGTTTAACAATTGAACAAGTAAAGATATGAACAGTTAACATAATGAACAACAAAAAGATCTTTGATATGGACAGTACTTTCATAACATTATTATAATTTATTGAATGATGAGTTTTCCCCCTTTCTGGATTGTCTTCCCTTGATATGCTTACATGAAAATGTGTATAACACATATGCATAATTTTAACTGCTGTTTAAAGCTGTACAACGGCTCTATGTCTGTTTTATGATGTTTTCTATCATGATATAACTCTAGTGTGTCATGATATATCACGATACATTCAGTACATTATTGTTACACCCTTTTCTTGAGAACAGAATTTTTATTTACTGTGATGGTTGTTACAAGTGTCTTAAATTCGATCATTTTCATTTAGAAAACGAATGCCTCATCATCTATTACACAATGAAATTCATTAATATCCAAAACAGACTTGACCAAGGTTGTCTTATATTTTACCATTCCACTTAATTCACACATCGACAATGCTATGTTATTTTTGTGCTCATTTTCTGTGTAACAATGTCCTTGTAACTGTTTAACAGTGCATGATTTTCCTCTTCAGTAAATGTGTTTTCATTTTCATGTGTCCATGCATTCCTGGTATTGTTGTATATTTTTTATATACTGTACACATCATAATTATGACATGTATTCGTAAAAACATATCAGTAAACATCAACTGTATTTATCATTTGAAGAAATGTCCAATTTTCCGCAAATATTTGCATTGTTGTAAAATATTGGTTAATACATATTAAAAATATGTATTAATACATATTAAAAATATGTAAACAAACTTTTGCAGTCTACATTGAATTATATTTTTACTGGATTTATGGTGTTTTTTATACAAATATATATTTTTAGAAAAATCAATTAAATGAAAGTAAAATACATTTCTTTTTGTGTTTATTTCAAATATTTGCTACTTTTTTGTATATCATAAAGATGCGTCATAAATGAACACGGAGTTTTTGATCATCTTAATTATCCTTGTGCCATCTCCTGACAAATGACCCAAACTCAGAACAATTTTTAATCTCCAGAAAAAAGGGTCAATTTTCATTTGGTCACTCAGCTGATCTGTTGCTATATGTTTCGGCCAGCAAGTGTTGAACATGAACATTTGGATATTTTTGCTTCTTAATTTCTGATGTTATGAGTGGTGGGGAACAAAAATTTTGAAAATCATGGCTCCAAACTCTCTGGGGCCTGAGGGATGAGCCCCAAATAACCCAAATTTATGCAGTCTTTAATTTTAAACTTGTTGACTCCAAGCTAACATGATTGTAAGTGACATTAAACCCTCTACCAAAATTGTGAAATTTAGGGGTCTTTGGTCAGGAAAATAGGTGTTAGGGCTCTATTTATACATGTAAATTATTTGTACAGAGAAAATGCATTAATTCTTTGAAAATATTCTCTGCCAAGTTGGACATTAAGCAGACAATTTAATTATGATGAGCAAGGACGATTCCAACAAAATTCATCATGTGTTTTTCATGGTGTTGGAGTCCATACTGGTTCTCTAGTAGATCTCGATCTATTAAGTCTGCAAATTCTCGGAGGTCCAGACACCCTGACCCCTCTCTCGTCGATTGAATTGTTTTAGGGATTTTGATTTATATGGTAGGGCTCCATTGATTTTAGTATCATGCATAATTCTGAAAATCCTCTTGTTTGCCCATTCCTGAATTTGTGAAAAGAGCTGTAGCTAGGTTGGAGCCCCAATGACCATATCATTCTGGTTTGTTTCGTGGTTGATGTGTTTTTGTAAATCCTTCATTTCATAAATAGAATTTTTAAATGTCAGAACTTATTTTTAATTCAAATTCATATTTTACAAATTTTAATTGAAGTGTGTCCTTTTTACGCACATCTATATTATAACATAACATGTAGTTTATGTCGTTCTTAACAGTAAAATAGTTGAGTGAGCAGAATTTCCATTTTTCCAAACAATCTTTTAATTATATTATTTAATTACTTTTTGAAATCATTCTCTATAATGATTGTCTTTTAGAAATAGCTTGCTTGTTTATAGGGGAGAGCAGTCCTCATAAATCTATAGCAACAATCACCATTAAGGTCCATAAAGGAAGTTTTACGTTTGAGTGCAACAGTGGACTGGTCACCCTCCGTAGTTAAGGTTATGTTACATTCATTATCACGTCCCCGGTACCCGTCTATACGGATCCTGTTACGTGGGTAACGGAGATAAGAACCTGGATCTGTCGTTCATATTATGAGGGGGCGGGGCTTTAGTGGCTCCCCCTCGCTCTAACTTTGGGAGTAGCAAGGAAAGCCTGAACAGGAGTTTGAACCCCTTACATCTTAGTCAGGGGGACCTCCATCTTATTGACAGGAAGCCTGACTGGCTGACCGACCAAGTGAGGGAGACCAGTGCTAGTGAGAGTGAGAGTGACCCAGAGAGTGTGAACGATTCGTTTCCAGAAGCAGGATACAAAAATAAAGCTTTTCTGGATAACGAGCATCTCCCTCAGACAGTGAGGGCCCCAGGGTACACCCCGCCCCAGGATAAATCGGACGGGACAAATTATTCCTCTCCGTGGAGGGATAATAGGTATCCTTACACCAATCAAAGCAACTCCAATCTCTCACGTAACTTACGTGAGATGGACAACATGGATTATCTCAAGGGAACGTATACAAATCCCGGGTATGATGGTAGCCATGACAACATTCCCTCCTATAATGAGGCCCTGAGGTCCCCTGTCAGCGCCCCCTACAGCCCAGACTACACGACAATGAGTCTCCCTCCTCCTTACTCCCCCACCTCCACCCAGCCATTCTCACCGCTGGCAGAAAATGTCCGCTTCACCCCAGATAGTGCCAATAACATTCACCCTGTGTACAGAATCGGGAGTGTGAACAGTATTCCTATTTCAAGAAGTGATGGGTTGCCCTGTGATATGGCTTCCATGGACTATCGCATGGGAAGTCAGAGCACACTTCCGAACCCAGACGGTAGCATGCCGGATCTGTCCACGGGTGAAAGCCATGCTGACCTAGAGGAAGCAGATATTGATGACATGAATGACACTCTGTATCGGGGGGACATGGACCCATTCCCCAAAGTCCCCCAAGAGTCCCCCCAGGGGCCCTCTACAACCAGCCCCCGCCCTACAGAAGCAGCAGCCGTGACCAGCTCAATCGACAGCCCCCGCCTCAAAGGACGAGCAGTCGTGACCAGCTCAATCAAGGGAGCAGACATTCTCCATTAACTCACAGTAGGGAGCAGTTGAACCAGACTCGTGATAGTCCGGTGCTTTACTTAGATAACCAGAGACCTAATCATAGGCGACCGGAACCAATTGAAACCGAGATCTGAATTTGTTCATGTACTTAATGTATAGGCCAAAGTTTACTACTGAAAAATAATCCATTATCAAATACTTGCATATCATTAATTAATCATAAACAAATTGATAGTTAATAATATTTATCAATTATAAACATTTGAATTGATGGTTGATCATGTTTTATCTTATTCTTTATGAACTGTGCAATATTTATGCTAAGCATTACTTAATATGATTTAAATAATCCATTGCCCACAAGGTATTGTTGACAGTTGATTGTACAGTATGTGAATTGTACGTGCATTATCATATTATTATACTCACTGTGTAATGTTTTTTAGGTCAGACTTCAGTTGATAGTATTATTTTGTATATTCAGTGCTTGTACATATAGCGTATGTACTACATAGAAATTAATATATTACACTTTGTAAATATCTATTAACCGAGAATCTAAATTAACTTAGTTGTAATTGAAAATGACAAAGGAGAATGATTTTAACCGTTATAGAAATCAATTTTCACTTTAAACTAACAAATTTGTTTCATCATGTTTTATATAGATCCTCACATTGTGGGCCTGTAGAATATTCCACTCTTGTTTCTTTTCTTACTTTCATTCTTTCTGATTAACATCACATGGATTTATAAAAGTTCACATACCCCTATTTAACAAGATCAACAGACACTTCTACAAAAAAATCTACAAAAAAAGAACCAACTGAAGAATTTAATATATTGCATAGAATAATTGTCTTAAGGTTACTTGACCCCTTAAAAAGAGAGATAACTCTTACTGGTATTAATGACTACTATACTCTTAAAAAATTATTAATTCAAAAGGCATATGTGTTAAATTTTCCTGAAATTGTTTGCATTTTTAATTTGAAATTCATTATATTTAAAGTTGATAAATTGTCTTATTTTTTGGTGAAATGATGGTCAGTGAACCTTAAATCTTGATGACTGAGGATTAAGGAGTGTCTGTTAATTTTTTCTGCTGCATGTTGTAACCTGGGTGTTGTGACTATCTTGTAGTGTGACCTGGTCCTCTCTCCACCTGTCCACCATCCACAAAAGCCGCACATCCCTCAACCAAGGGGAATCAACCTACACTCTCCGTAAAAGTAATAACACGTCACTCGACAAAGGGGAGACAATCCAGAGTAATCTACGTAAGACAGGTCACTCTAGGTCGTGTCAGGACATTCTGGAGACTAATCAGTCCAAATCTTGTTGTATCAGTTAACATTAATTTTAATCTCTAATTACGTACAATATTTAATAATTGTCTCAGTATTTTATCAAACTTGTCAAATTCAGGGAATCATTTTCATTTCAACACATTTTATTTTCTTACTAATCAATGAACTTTTTTTTTCATTTAATTTTCGTATAACCCCCTCTTCCCATTGAGATTTATCAATTTCTTGAATAAACTTGATTATATTTCATAAAATTATTTTGAATGTTTATTGAATGATGAGTTCCCCCCCCCCTTTCTGGATTGTCTTCCCTTGGTATCCTGACAAAGTAATGAGGCTAACACGTAATATGCATAATCTTAAGTGCTTTGTAAAGCTGTACAACGGCTTAATGTCTGTTTTATGATATTTTTTTTATCATGATGTAACAGTAGCGTGCCATGATATATCAGGATACATTCAGTACATTATTGTTACACCCTTTTCTTGTGAGCAGAATTTTTGTTACTGTAATGTTTGTAACAAGACAATGTCTTTAAATTCGATCATTTTCATTTAGAAAAGTATTGTCATCTATATCACAAGGACATTCATTTTATACTGATAACGGAAGTGACCAGGGTTGTCTTGATTCTTCATTATTCCACTTAATACACATTTTGTCCATGTTATGCTATTTTTGTGCTCTTTTTCTGTGTAACAGGCTGAGACTGCGTCCTTGTAACTGTTTAACAGTGATTTTTTTCTTCAGTAAATGTGTTTTCTTTTACATTGTGTCCATACATTCCTGGTATTTTTGTATAGTTTTTATATACATGTGTACTGTACACAAAATATTACATGTATAGTTATACGTAAAAACATATCAGTAAACTTCAAGTGTACTTATCATTTGAAGAAATGTCCAATTTTCCGCATTGTTGTAAAATATTAGTTAATACATATTGAAAATATGTATACAAACTATTGCAATCTACATTGAATTATATTTTTACTGGATTTATGATGATTTTATACAATTATATATTTTTTAAAAATCAATTAAATAAAATTAAAATACATTTTTTTTGTGTTTGTTTGTTATTTCAAATCGATGCCACTTTTTTGTATAACATAAAGATGGGACATTCATATACACAAAGTTATAGATTCTTTAAAATATTATTCTAGTGCCATCTGCTGACCAATGACCCAATTGTAAACTTTTTTGAATTTCCAGAAAAGGTATAGATTTTTATCAGGTCATTGGGTTCACTTTCGACGCCAGTATTTATGATTATGATGTTTTTCACGGTGTTGGAGTCTTGAAGACGTTCTCTGAGCGCCATCATTTTTATTTGCTTAAGTCTTAACTCTGCCAATTCTGGGAGATTCAAACCCCCTGACCCCTGTCCCGTCGATAGATTGTTTTAGGAATTCTGTTGTTATGTGGTAGGGCTCCATGAATTTTAAATATGAACATGCTTTAATTCTAAAAAAAATCCTCTTCTCTACCTGCGAAATTTAGCATATGAAGTAAATGCATTATTATGATGTGCAATGGAACTTCTTAAAAAGTTGTAATTGCATGGTCCCTGGTTCAGGAGTTATGACCAGTAAGGTATCTTCCAAAATTGAGAAAATTCTTAACCACCAAGCATTTTTATTTCTAGTTTTTATGCCCCCCTTCGAAGAAGGGAGGGCATATTGCTTTGCTGCTCTCCGTCGGTCTGTCGGTCCACTTAGTTTCCGTTCATTTTCTTCACAACCGTTGCACATACTGAAATGAAATTTGGTATACAGATTTATCAGATGAATATCTAGGCCAACTTCTGTTTTGGGTACGATTGTGCCATTTTTTACAGAGTTATGCCCTTTAGACTTAGAGAAATTCAAATTATAATCTATCCATTTGTCCTTAAGGAGATATATTAATGAGCTTAGTGTGGGAAGATGGGCATCTTTGATCATGTGTTATCTATATCTCCTGAGAATTCGACAACAGAAGGAAAGATCTCTCTTCTCTGATTCTCTTAATTGTAATTTATTTCCTGTCAAAACATTTATTTACCAGCCTTTTTAAAAAAAAATGTGATAGTTGATAGTAAAATGAATTTGATTTTTTATATCATAGTGTGTATATATATATTTTTAACAGTCAATATTTACAGTGTCATGTTGCACAAAGATGACAAACAGTTCAAATTCACATTTTCAATGTAATAAAAACAATGTAATGAATTTAAAGTCAAGAAGAAAGAAAATGAAGAATGTTTCGTTAGCTACAACAAATACAATCTTGCATTTAAAACAAATATTTTTTATGTGTCAATGCATGCACCCTCTATTATTGTTCAAGATACCCATAGGAACAATAAATAATGATAAAATTTTGGAGAGAAAAGACCATGATTCCCAAAAGGTTTGATGATGGCTCCTTGATGAAGTTGGGAGAATTTCACACCTGTTGTATGTATCTATACACACACCTGGATTATTTGAGAACAGAAGGAAAGATCTCTCTTCTCTGATTTTCTTAATCGTAATTTATTGCCTGTCAAAACTTTTATTTACCAGCTTTCAAACTTGGCAAAAGTATACATCTAAGGTAGAAGGTGTGTTGTGGCCTATTTTAAGATCACTGTGACCTTTAATTTAAGTGAATTAAAAAAAATTAAAGTTTATTAAATTTCATAATCCTAAAAAATGTGAAAATATAGTTGTATCCATTTTTAAAAATGTTGAATTAAGTAAATTTTTAAAAATGTTGAATTAAGTAAAAACTAATTTTTTCATCATATACTTTACAGCAATCTGTAACAAATAACAATGTTTTGAAAGGAATTCAGTTTGTCCCATGGGCATAATTATCAAGCACTGGTCAAGAAGAATTTTGATAGCAGAAATGTGCATGTCAAATTAGAGAAAACCTCATGAGTTAATTGTCAGGAGCTTACTGGTAGTCTAGATCTTATCATGCAGCTGCTTAATTTATCTTTTGGGAGTTGGGCAAAAAGAAATAGCCTCATAGTTGCTTGTGTTAATTAAGAATTCTTGATGGCTATAGTCCATATAAAGATCATTCAATCAGTGAAATGTAATTAAAACATATTGATGTTTTAGTGTATGATCAAAACTAAATTAGTATTGTATAATATATACATGTGTTCGTTGGACTTAGAAATTCTACTTAATTGCAGTTTTCATTCATTTTCTTTGCAGAGGTTGCACATGTTGAAATGAAATTAAGCATACAGATTTTTCAGCTGAATATATAGGGCAATTAATGTTTTGGATTGGATTGTACCATTTTAGACAGAGTTATGCCCTTTTGGACTTAGAAAATTCCAATTGGGGGGAGGGGGGTATAAGTGTTTTACAAACATCTCTTGTTAATTAGGACATGGCTTGATAGAATACTGCATGTATACAGGGTTGTTTTCGCCCCGTGTTATTTTTGCCCTTTTGCACTTGCTTTTTTTCGAATGGAGGGGACCTGCAGAGAAGTAAGTGTTTCCTGCTGACAGGTATAATACAGATTTTGACTTGCTAATATGATGTTTAAATGACCCCGAGATCTCTGTTGATCTTGTAAAGAAATTTAATTTATTATTTATTTTTGAAACTGATAATTATTCATCTTCAACAATATCATTGATAAATCAGTCTAATCAAAGAATCATACATTAATTAGATATTTCAATGTAAAATACAATCAAATTAACTTTCATTGTTTTCAATGATCAGATAGGCATGTATATACATGCACTAGATGAAAACAAAGAGAAAAAATATCTCGATATTTATCGTGTTTATTTCAATAAATATATAGATTCAAAAAATGTTCAAAGACCAAGGGAGGCCAAGAGGAAAATGTAGATCTAGTTTACTGTATGTTCAATTACTGTTGTTTAGTTTAATCATGTCTACATGTGGATAGTGACAAATAAGAGTGTTTTAGTACTGTGTGGCAATTTGATAAGAGTTATGTTTTGCTTACGAGTATATATGAGAACTATTTATGTACTTCCAAATATCAGTTTGTTTCATACTTTTATAAACCCTTCACTGAGTGATACTTAGGTAAGCCTCTTGTATAATAGATATTAATTATTATCACTGCAGATATTTGATTTTTGTAACCTTTTTGATATATCTTTGAGCAACAAACAGATTGTCATTTGTATCTGTACACAGTCCCCAGGGTCTACTCAGTCCACAGTCTATGTAACGGAGGAACTGTCCATCCTGGTCTATGATGTGGACACACTCATTGCTATAATCAGCTGTAAGGATGTGACTCTGACTGTCTGTGGTGATTCCTTGAGGACTGATTGGTTTGTTCTTTGGAGCAGGAGTATGCCCAGTGTACCTGAATCTCAGTTTCCCGGCCTGATTGACCACCACTACTGCTTTAGCTTCACTGTCAGACACACAGATATCCAGGTTCCTGTTCTCTGTTATATGTCTGATATAACCACCAGATGAAAAGAGAGGTTTACCTTTATCATCAAACTGAATGGTTTGTTTCTCTATGATGCCAGAGTAACGGGCAACTTTTGATTGTTTGTCATCACTGACCATGATAACCAGGAGGTCACCAGAGGAGGTACTACAGACACCGCGAGGTCCCCAGTTCTGTAGTCGGATCACCTCCTCTATCTTCTCATTCTTCACAATGTTCACAGATGTATCATCTAAATCAGTATAAACTAGATCTCCACTTTTTGTCACTGCTATGCTATATGTCCAGTTCCCTGACTTAGTTGTGATTGACTTGAGTAGTGACTCTTCCTGATTGATGTTGAAGAGTTTCATAAGGTTGTCATTTCCACTTGTCCAGATTTCTTCATCACTCAGACAGGTCACATTGTAAAGACTTCTGTATCCAGTGCCTATGGAGGTGACAGTCTCTGGTTCATCAAGCAGCTGTTTGACTGGAGGAGAGGATCCAGCTTCTGGTGATTTTTGTGTTGTCTTCATGCTGTAGCCATGTTCATCTAAAATTGAAGAACTTGGTGATACGGTTCCAAATAGTTTCCTCAAATCTTCTCCTTGGACTCTTTCTGGACTGAATTCAGGTAACGATAACATAATTTTGGGAGGAAGATTTCTGTATACATCTACACTAGATGTTACAGAATACAGCTTTGAAAAGTCATTAGTGTCTGTTGCAGTTTCCATTGAATTGACTTCATCCTTGATGTCAGACATTGTCTTGTTTATTTCATCTAGATGTTTCTGTAGAGTTTGAAACTGGGTGTTTTTCATCTTATCAACTTCTGCTTTAAGTTTTTGGACAAGTTTGTCAATTTCTCTGTGCCAGTCCTCTCCATGTTTTGTTATGGCTGTTGAGAGATCTCCATATTTCTTTTCTAACTGACTCATTCTGCTTTGTACATCAGAGGCAATGTCCTGGTAGGTGGGATAAATCACTTCATCTAATTCTTTTTTCTGTTTTGAAACTGTGTCTTTCTTTTCATCCAGAACTCGCAGAATTTTAGTTAATTCATGACCTAAATGTTCATTAGATTCAAGGCAGCTGCTGCAGACAGGAATGTCACATTTTTTACAGAACATTTCACATCGCTCCCCATGAGATGTACATCCTGGGTAGAGGAGAGTGGATTTTCTTAGCTTCAATGGAACTATGTCATGTTTTTTGGATTCATCAGATACCATGTGTTCTCCCACACAGGCCTTACACAGGTTGACAAGACACGTATCACAGTGCATCTGTACCACAGCGGTCTCACACAGGTCACATCGTATCACGTCCTGGGCACTGGTACGGGGATCCATAATTATAGATTCTGTGGCTACCTGTTAAAGAATAAACAGGTTGGGCACAGTTCCTTTTTTCGGGGAAGTATTACTACAAAAGGGAACTATTACTCTTTTCAGTAATAAAAACATTACTCAATTGGGGAATTTTTGTCACATTTTTAAAATAATGCATCTAATTCATTTATTAAATAAAAAGTGCATAAAAATACAGTGTGATGTAATTTATCTTTATCAAACAAACCTCCCTGACTGAAAAAATCGGACCTCCATTGCTGAGTAAAATGAGATTTGATAATTGTCCCTGTTGATGTACCAAAAGTATGGAATCTAATAAGGGCATTCATTCCAGGACAATTTTAAAAGAATATCATTTAAAATTTAATATTTCAAATAATTATTTTCATCTGTAAAAGAAGAAATGATATTCAAAATTATTATTACGATTTCATTTAAAGAAATAGTATAATATTAAATTAGAACGAATACTCTCATGAACGAGTTAGCAAGTGCTGAACGTTGCTGACCGTAAGAAATCTATATCGTAGAAATATTTCATCACTCTTTTTCAGCTTTTTGCAGCCATAAATATTGCAGTTTTGAGCACAGATATACTTAATAGACAATAAATATTTAGAGGATGTGAAAATATTCTTACACTTTATCTTTTATTAAAAACAAACACAAGAATAGAGACTAAATGAGTGAAAATTCCCGAATTCAGTAGTGTTTTTTGTTACTGAAAAGAGTAATAGTTCCTTTTTACAGTAATACTTCCCCGAAAAAGGAACTGTGCCCAACCTGATAAAATGTCCAACATTATAATCTTGAATAGATCTATCTTAGACATGTTACTGAAAATATAACGTTTGTTCAAGTCTAGCTGCATTCAAAATTTTCGGGAAGAAAACCTCTGTTGCAGAATCCAGGATGTTTTTTTCCGGATGGAGGGGACTTGCATGAATTACCTTTGGATGGTCGTTGACTTTTAAAACTTTATTACTTTGACTTCTCATACCAACTTATATAACACGGATCTACAATTTCTAGATAAGTAGTTTCAAAGTGAGTTTAATAACTCTAAAATTTCTGAGAGTGGGGGTGTCCGCCCGACCCCGCTCTAGATTTGGGGGGGGGGGGCAAAAATTGCTAAAATGACAGAAAATGGTAAATATTATAATGTCTTACAATGTAGCATGTTTTTCGACAAATTAATGGCATTTTAAGTTTAAAATAAAAAAAAAAACTGTCATAGGTATACATGTAGATTTACGAAGTTTAACTAACGGAATTCAATTGAACGACACATCTTAATTCTGATTGTAGACGGATAAGTCATTGTCTGAAGAATAAATCTTTGTGAAAAGGGAAAAAAATAATTAATTAGCAATGCTTCGATTACGCCTCCTATTTTTCTTACCTGCCTTCACTAATGCTGGCCGTCCCATTGATTAGTCTTTAGATAACTCTCTAATCACGTGACGTACCTGTGTTATCTATCTGTCAGCTGATTTTAATTTTCTTCCTGGTCTAGATCGATGGGATTTAAATATCTTAAAAGCAATTGTTCTTTCCAAAGCAGGATATCTTTTTATTTTTTTATTTTTTTTTTTTGCTTAAATTGTCCATTAAATGATGAAATCACAATATCTATGGCAAGCCCTTTTACTATTTATTCGGAAAAAAAATATCTTAAAATAACAGAAATATCTCTCATTTTAGGGAGATATCTCTTAAAAAATAGTGATATCTCTCAACTTAAGAGATATCTCTTTGAGAAAAAGATATCTCTTAAACTTAGAGAGATATCTCTTATACTTAGAGAGATATCTCTTTTTATTAGAGAGATATCTCTTCCACTTGAAAAGATATCTCTTTCTCCTTTAGAGATATCTCTTTCGTGAAAAGAGATATCTCTAAACATTAAAGATATATCTCTTTCACCTAGAGAGATATATCTTTTAGTGTTGGAGATATCTCTTTTACTTAAAGAGATATCTCTTTTAGTAAAAGAGATATCTTTCTCCGTTTAACTTAAGAGATATCTCTTAAAGAGAAAGAGATATCTTTCGAAAGTGTATAAAAGAGATATCTCTCAAGCAAAAAGAGATATCTCTTTGTTGCAAAGAGATATCTCTCTTCATTTTTTTATATAAATTCCGTTTCAAATGACTTCTCCCTTACCGGAAGTAAGCTTTTATTGACGGAAATACTTTGATTATTTCATAAGCTGAGAAAATTCGGTCCATTGCATTTGAGATTATATATATGCTTACTTTCGTTTTCCTGATATTAAACTTTTAGCATTTTGTCAACGAATCTACCATTATTATTTGTTTTAAGTAAAGAATTTATAGCATTTTTGACTACAGCACATGTATTATTCTGGGTAATTGCTAATTGCTCAGGAGCTCAGACTTTTTTCTTATAACATCAACTATTCCAGAGACTTTACCTCCTGTTTCACTTTCGTTTTAAAGTGGAGAATTAATTATTCTATTTAAAGCATCACTAGAAAAGAGATATCTCTTTCATTAAAAGAGATATCTCTTTAGCTTGTAAAGATATCTCTTTTTGAAAATCTTAAGAGATATCTCTCTAACTAAGATAGATATCTCTTTTAACCTTGATAAAGAGATATCTCTCTTATTTTAAGAGATATCTCTCTCGGTTAAAGAGATATCTCTCTAGCTTATTAAGATATCTCTCTAAGTAAAAGAGATATCTCTCTCTCACAAAAAGAGATATCTCTTGTTTAAAGAGATATCTCTCTAGAGTATAAAGATATCTCTTTTAGTAAAAGAGATATCTCTATAAGCTTAAGAGATATCTGTATATGCTAGAGAGATATCTCTCTAATTGCGAGAAAAATTTTAGTTCACGAATAAATAGTATAAGGGCTTGCCATACAATATCCCATTTTTATGCAACAGGAGCCAACTATTGCTATATATCTGTCCCCAGTTGGTCTAATGCAAGGCTGTGGGGACGTAGCCCCAGGAAGCTGACAAGTTCTCACAAATAAAAAATGTTTTTCCTTGATTTTAGGATATGGACAAATAGATTTTACAAACAAAAAATTCAAACGGGGGAGGAGGGCACACACCCGGTGCGCCGGCCCTGAATCCGCCTTTGCTGTTTCTGTTGTGGGACTGAGGTACCGCGGACATAAACTTTAATTTGAACTTCATCAGATTGATTCTTGAACAGCTATATCACATGATTCACATGATATGAATTGGCATTTTACTAAAAGATTCGTTGGGAAGGATTATTTTATTGTTACCACATTTCTTTTTATCTTTAAAACAGACTTATAAATAGATTATATTTAAATAATTAATAATATAATCAGAAGTTAATACATTAGGCTTTTGGGAGGGACCTTTTGGGGAAAAAAAATTGAAATCAGTCACGATTTCTACTACAATTTTTTTTGTTCTTTGGTTCATTTTTTATTTCATGAGAGAAAAAATTTAAATTACAAGTATAAATAACTATTATACGACGCCGCTGGAGGGCCAGGTAAAAAAAAATATTTTTATTCGTTCGGACAAGAAATTCGTTCGGACGAATTAGATATTTGTTCAGACAGATTAGAAATCCGTTCGGACAAATAAGTTATTTGTTCGGACGAATTAGATTTTTGTACGGACGAATTATATAGATATTTGTTCGGACGAATTAGAAATTCGTTCGGACAAACTAGTTATTACTTTGGACGAATTAGATATTTCTTCGGACGGATTAGAAATTTGTTCAGACGAATTACATGTAGTTATTTGTTCGGACGAATTAAATATATTTGTTCGGACGAATTATTGAAAATGGGAATAAGCGTCAGGACACCGTGATTAATACATGATTTACAACTTCCATAAACAACATCATCAATAAATATTTTTAAGACATGTCTCGTTATAATATTGATCTCTATCATCCTATCTATTTAAAAATATTTTCTTCCCTGCATTTATTAATTATCTCATGTGAATGATTTTTGAAATATTTCTGTTACATATGTGCGATGTATATAAGGAAAAAAAGGTCCCCATGAGTTTTAAATATTCCTGTTTGTGAATTAAGAAAACGTCACAAAAAGGGATCTGTTCGTATTAATTCCAGGGTTGTTTCTATGACTCGGGAGCCTGTGATTTTCCTCGCATTGACTGACAAGATCACCTGCTTATTCTGGTATATTCCCTAGTCCATAGCTTTAAAAAGAATTTATAATTCGTCCGAACAAATTTTTAGTTTATCCAAACGAAATTCTAATTCGTCCGAACAAATTTTTAATTTGTCCAAACATATAAAAATATTTTTAAATATTTTTTACCTGGCCCTCCAGCGGCGCCGTACTATTACCCCCTCCCTCCACCCCCTCAAAAAAATGTATCAAGGAATTAAAAGGCAATTTCTGTCAAACTTTACCTGCAATGTATGTTGAAAAAAATAACCATGTGAATAGGAATGAAGCCAATAAATCGATCTTTCTCTAAAATGGTGACAATATCAAAAAAGGAAGAATATAACTATAAAGCTTAATCAAATTGAGACAAAATTTTGAAAGGGAAATTAGGCTATTTTTTTTTAGCATATAGTTATTTCTCTCCATAGAATCAATTTTATTGATTTAAAGATGACAGTTGATCTTGAACCAACATTTATTTAAAACAAGTAAAAACAAGTACTCAATTTCCATCTACAACATAGGGGACGTACCTTAAATTTCCTGTGAATTCCTTAGGTCTACATGTAGCTGGACCAAAAAATAATTGTTATTAGTAACACCTGGCTTGTATTTACTTAAGGAATGTTTTTCAGTTTTGTATGAGTTATTGGAGTGTGAATCTCAAAGACTTGTCACGTAGGCATATTTCATGAAGCTAGCGCTTCATGAAAAATATGCCTACGTGCAAGTCTGTGTGATTCACACCCCAATAATTCACACTTAACTGAAAAAACATTCCTTATATTTACATTTCATATGTTTGAAAGCAACTAAAATATGCTAAATATTTGAATTTTTCGCTGCCCTATATCGTTGCACTTTAACTAACGTCGCTGGAGCCTCATTGTGACGTCACGTTAACGCACGTCTCTCCGTGTATATTTCTACCCTTGAGTATACACGAAAATGATTTTCAAATCAATTTCACAGTAAGCTTACTAGAAAAACACAGCGAATGTAAATATTTATAAATGATAAGCATTAAGTAAACAAGAATAAAGTAAATTATAAATGATTTATTCAAGTTTATTATTTTTCATAGTATGTATAATTTAATATATTTACAGGTAACGATTTTAGTTTGAAGTCTCTCACAATGAATCTCGACAACACGAAGTCTCTTCACGGATCATCAAAGTCACAACAAAGCCCCGCCCCCTTGTAGTGTATTTGGGGGTGTTTTTAAAATTGTAATTGGGATCGGGCTCGGGCGTCCATCGATCTCTCTCTTCCCGCGTTTCCGCCAAGCTGGGTGCAGGCTATGAATTTCAGAGCTCCTTGATTTTGTAAAATATCCAATCAATTGTTTATAATCAATATATTATTTTTATCCAAAGTGATTTGATCGTCTTTATACAATTAGGAAATCACTTTGTTGACGTCGCCGGTAGGATTTCTGACGGTCTTGCGAGACTGAAGCGGTGCTTAAGGACACCGCGTGGTCAGGCCACTTGCAGGTGATTATGTTTTAATTATTTCGGCGGAATGGAATCAGGTTGAAGTTGTGAAATTTGCTAGAAGTCAGTGATTTAGATATGTATTTTCTTGGTGAATCGATTTCTGTCTGGTTTATAATGATTTTGTGAACAATTAGTGTTTTAGGGCAGTAGGTCATGCCAATTTTTTATATGTTGTCAGTTGTCCTGGAGTTATGAGTGAAAAGAAAAGGCTATTTGGTCGAGGTAAGGAGTCCCGAGCGCATGAGTGGTATGGGTGTCCTGGGGAGCAAGGTAGCTAGGCCGGGTGGTTTGACAGGGGCCCAGGGGCAGTATTCTAATGCACGGGGTGACTCTCAACCTGACAGGGAAGGCCAACTTTTCAGGCTAACTCAATTTAGATCACCAGTGTTATGTATTCCAAGCAGCAGCGGGGGTGAGAGTAAAACAGCTATTGGGGAAGTAGATATAAGTCCCTCACCCTGGGTAGTAGTGACAGGTCTCAAATGAGGACAACTGGGGGTGGACCACATCAGAGCTCGGGGGTTACTCCGAGCAATGATCAGGTCCTGGCTTGGTTAAAGGGAGTTTAGACCCATTAGCCCAACTGAGCCAGATCCTGGTAGGGAAGTCAGGGGGTAGCCACTCCCTGGAATCTAGTGTAGGGGAGGAAAACAGGAACACTGCAGTGAGCAGGCATAATGTACCCTCATTGAATAGCCCCACATGAAACCCCGGGTCGGGTGGTTTGACTTGTGTAACTAGTGTACCCAGCAGCACCCAGGTTACATGTACAAGCACTAGTGTAGTCTTCTCACATGGGGGTCAACCTGGGCAGAGGAATAATGAAGGGCAGTGTAGAGTCTTGTTTTCAGGTGGGTATGGTGGTAACCCATTGAAGGTTTCCCCTGGCCAAAGTGTTGGCCAGGGGAATAGGGGTCATCATCCTTCAATCATTAGGACTCAATCACACACCAATAAGGGAGCAGTGTCCTGGAGGGAGCCCCTGTATAATTTTGAAGGTCCATTAACTCGGGTTAGGTCAGATTACGCTATGCCTCAGGAGGCGTACAGAAATATAAGTAGGGAATCCCCTGGGACTCAGAGTCACTCATGCTTTGCATCGGGGCAGATTTGTGTTAAGGGTTGGATAGGCACGGAGGTTGTGCCAGTTGTTAGTTTGGCGAGTCCAGTTGTGGAGTTTAGACCAATAGATAGTTATATTTCGGGTTCAGCATGCGGTAGGGAAAATACTTCTCTTGAAACTCCCGTAAGACTACAGGGGTAATCTCCCAATGATTCCTCAAGGTCAGGCCGAAATATCCCAGCTGAGGCCAAGAGTCTCACGTACACTGGTGACCTTGAGTGGGGCTTGTTCTATGCGAAATTTAGAACGTTAGCTAGATACTATGGATGGGATGACGACGAAAGTCTATTGGCTCTAAGTGTCTCCGTGGAGGGACCAGCACTGAGATACTTCTACCTGCTCTCCTCACGGGGTAGGCATATGACTTTTCAGGAGATAGCATCTCGATTTGAGCAACGGTTTGGTAAGGGTATATCTCAGTCCGCGTTGCAGGTGGAGTTTAACTCCCTGACTCAAAGGACTGATGAGAGTCTAGAGCTATACATTATGGCCACCAACTCCATTCCAAAGTTAAAAGAATCAATTAACCAGAAAGTGAATGAATCTCTCAAGGTAGACATCAGTAACCCAAAAAAAATATTCTGCAATTCTTCACAATCTGATACGGATATAGAATATTTAGAAACAACTAACACATCTCAACAAGAAACGGCAGGGAAAGAAACCTCTATTGCAATATCCGATCCAGTGGAACCTTCCGAGAAACCAAAAATATCAGAAGAAAATGTTGCCATTTTTAGGACACTCCGAAAACTTCATATTAAACTCCAAAGAACTAAAAACCATGCCGCATACCTGAATAAATGCCAGCAACAGGACCTCATACCAAAAACACTGAGAACCAAAACTATTCCACAAATTCCAGATAGTAATGCTTTATTTCTCCTTAACTGGGAGGAAGCACACCTTAATTTTAGCCGCAGACTCATCCGCTTACTTTATGAATATTGGAATACGAGAATTGATACGATTAATACACAGATACTTGATTTAAAATCCCAGCTTAAAAACAAAGAAAACACTAACGAAATGGAACATATAAACAATCTATTAACTGCAATTCCAAACTTTATGAAGAAGAATTAAGCCGATAAGGAATCAACAAAAGCATTCAAGGACAATAAAAATCCCAGTAATTGTTAACCCCCCCCCCCTTTGTGTAATTGACGAATTGGAGCAAGGATCTGCATACCTTCACATTTCGTCTGAATGAATTTTATCATAAAACTACTTTGAACTCTTAAATATTCTAAAGAAACTAGCTTTGTTTATATTAAAACATGTTAATTATTTTAATGTAATTTTACTAACAATTATTATCCTCCATAAAATAGGACTATTCAGAAGTAGAAATTTTTGAAACCAAACTACATTTTATGTTATCTCAACATTTATAGGAAATGTAATGTAATTTTATGCACTCTATAGGCCTATACATGTACAAACCATCCGTATTTTTTCCATTGTGACGTCACAGTCTACCGAAACAGCTTGATGATGCAACAGAAGAATAACAATCCACACAATTTATGGACGATTTTATTAATCTTAAAACAATAATGTTGTTTACTGACTAAATTTTAAGTCATAAAAACTTTAGAGGAAACGTAAATTGATCATATCTTGTATATAAGTACCATTGTTAAGCAAGTCCGCATTTCATTTTGTATATAGCAACGCCATCCGCATTTTTTGTATATAAAGCAACGTCATCCGCATTTTTTACTTCAGTAGATTATTTTACATGCTTGATTGTTCTGATGACGACCGTCACAGGTCGAAACCGGTCAACAAAATAAATTTACTGCTGCATTCTCACGAAGTGTTGGTGATCTGTTTTTTTTGTCCCCCGCTTTCGCAAAAGCGAGGGGACATTAAATCTCATTCGTCTGTCCGTCGGTCCGTCTGTCTGTCCATCGGTCCGTACAGTTGAGAGGTACATTGTGCATTTTACGGAAGGTGCGGGGTTATAATTTTGCTTTGTGGGGTTATTAATAGTACAGTGGTGACTTGAGAGGTTTCATTAGGAATTCAAACAAATGGTATATTGTGGGGTTAAAGGTCTATATTTGTGGGGTTAAAGATCTATATTTGTGGGGTTAAAGATCTATATTTGTGGGGTTAAAAATAAATTATTTAATATCAAGTCAACTTTACGGGCAACTAATTATAAGTACTTAAAATTGTTACTGTTTATCTGAAGAACTTAGAACGGATATTGCAATAACTTTTTTCAACTACTACCTAGCGGTAACAATGCAAAAAAATGTTTTATTTGAGGATAACTGTTGCATCAAAGTAAATTAACCCATCATGTTTTCACATAAAGATGAAAGACAAGGATATTCCAGAGAGTGTTAAACAAACAACCCCACTATGCTATATAGAAATAACAGACAACACTAACCCCATAAATTATAAGACAAACAACCCCAGTGTGTACTCTTATAAAGATAACAGACAACACTAACCCCATTAAGTGTTTGGACAACAACCCCACTATGTATTCTTATAAAGATAATAGACAACACTAACCCCATCAAGTGTTTGGACAGCAACCCCACTATGAACTATCATAAAGATAATAGACAACACTAACCCCATTAAGTGTTTGGACAGCAACCCCACTATGTACTCTCATAAAGATAATAGACAACACTAACCCCATAAAGTGTTTGGACAGCAACCCCACTATGTACTATCATAAAGATAATAGACAACACTAACCCCATAATGTGTTTGGACAACAACCCCACTATGTACTCGCATAAAGATAATAGACAACACTAACCCCATAAAGTGTTTGGACAGCAACCCCACTATGTACTATCATAAAAATAATAGACAACACTAACCCCATAAAGTGTTTGGACAGCAACCCCACTATGTACACTCATAAAGATAAAAGACAACACTAACCCCATAAAGTGTTTGGACAACAACCCCACTATGTACTCTCATAAAGATAATAGACAACACTAACCCCATAAAGTGTTTGGACAGCAACCCCACTATGTACTCTCATAAAGATAATAGACAACACTAACCCCATAAAGTGTTTGGACAGCAACCCCACTATGTACTCTCATAAAGATAATAGACAACACTAACCCCATAAAGTGTTTGGACAGCAACCCCACTATGTACTCTCATAAAGATAATAGACAACACTAACCCCATAAAGTGTTTGGACAGCAACCCCACTATGTATTTTCATAAAGATAATAGACAACACTAACCCCATAAAGTGTTTGGACAGCAACCCCACTATGTACTTTCATAAAGATAATAGACAACACTAACCCCATAAAGTGTTTGGACAGCAACCCCACTATGTACTTTCATAAAGATAATAGACAACACTAACCCCATAAAGTGTTTGGTCAGCAATCCCACTATGTACTGTTATAAAGATAAAAGACAACACTAACCCTATAAAGTGTTTGGACAGCAACCCCACTATGTACTCTCATAAAGATAATAGACAACACTAACCCCATAAAGTGTTAGGACAACAACCCCACTAAGTACTCTTATAAAGATAATAGACAACACTAACCCCATAATGTGTAACAACCCCATTATGTTCTTATATAGATTAAAGATAACATTAACCCCATAAAGTGTTAGACAAGAACCACAATATGTTCTGATAGAAAATATTAGACATCTTAGTAACCTCAGAGTGTTAAACAAACACCCCGCTGTATTCTCATGTAACAGATACCAGTAACCATATGAATTTAAGTGTTTGAAAACCCCAGTATGTTCTAATATCAAAAAAACTCTACCAGGGACTGGTAATAAAAGAACAAAAACCCCCACTATGTTCAATCGCAACTTCTCGAGCCTTTCTGACTAGCTGACAAATGACCTCGAATGTATTAGTTAGACGCCATGGCAACAACCCCCCCCCCCTTTTCATGATCTTCGAAATAAATGCATGAAGACCTTTTATCTGTGGAATATGGAGTTTAATTTTATTCAATGCTATGATATTACATAAAACTTACTATAAAAGGGACTTCTTACTTCCTCTATCGAAAATTTGAAAAAAACAAGAAAAACATAACCTTTAACATCAGGTGATGTTAATACATTCGAGGTTGTTTTTCCGAACTCTGACGGAAAGACCCTGAGTGAGATGATACAATTGCCAGTACATCATATCCTTTTTTTTTTACTATTAAAAATACCAAACTATACTCATAATACTTTTTCCTATTTTGATAACATACTTGAAAATTTGTTTTAAATATTTTTCAAACTATTTTTTAATTGGATAATCTCTTTATCTTAACTGTTTTTTCTAATGGGAATTTTTCCTTTGAATCTGCTGGTGCATGAATTTGAAGTGTACATTATGCATCAAAAGCATACATAATTTCATTGTAAATTAATAATAATAAATAAAAGAGATTATCCTGATTTTTTAAAAAAAGATTTAATCAAACTTTTCAGTTACTCGACAAGATGAACACAGATAAGAAACATGTCAATAAATGTAGAACACAGAAAAAAACCCTCAAAATTTGAGACAATCTTCATAAATGTAAAAAACAAGTATATAGTGAGTTGTCAAATAACTGTAAAACTTGCATGTTGTTGCTACTTATTTCAAACAAAATATATTAATTTAAATGAAGTTTTAAGAAAAAATGTGTAGTCTAATATCTCATCATTTTGCATTTTAAAATTGATATTAAAACAAAAATAACGATGTACATCCTTTTGGAAAATATACTCAAACTTACAGCTGCACCCCCACTCCCATCCCCTAAAATAAAATGAAAAAAAAAAACAACAACAGGCAATTGATTAACAATTTTCAAAAAAATAAAAATCAAACAACATAAATGTACATTTCAGTTTCATAATTATTTCTCACATTTAAAATGAGATCGCTAATTAAAAAAGACGAAAACTATGACTGTTTCTTAATGTATAGAAATTCACCATGACGAATGCAGTGTTCATAAAAGATCCTTTTGTCTTAAAGCTGAACACTACTCATAAACATAAGTAATCAGAGATTACATAGCTCAATTCAAAAAATGATTACTTCAAGTAAGAAACGGTCTCACATTTAACTAATAATCAAGAAGTTAATTTAAGGTTTCCAGTAACTTGAGAATAGACATCCAAATACTTGAAACTAGTTGCCCATCAAGAAAATGTCATTCAATCCACGACCCCTGAAAATGTTATCTTTTTAAGATCAACTATCAAAAATCGATTCATCTTCTTTTTCTGAAAAGTAATTCAGGTCCTAAATGTCGCCGTCTGGAGAAGACAATGGCAAGAATGAATACGGATTGTGCTTGTTCTTCTGAAAAGTCTTTCATTCATACTTCATGTATACCTGTCAAAAAAAAAATACAGTAAAATATATTTCTAAATGATAATGTTCAATTTTTTTTTTACAGGCAGGGGATGACAAATCCCATTGCCTGACGTCCGGGGCTAGTGAATTTTAGGGTTGGGCAAGTGAAATTTTATCAACCACTTGCCCGTGGGCAAGTGACTTAATCAATTATCAAAACTAAAATCAATATCTATGCCAATGTTCTACTCAGTATTTTTTATATATAAATTTTTAAATACAGTATAATTTAATGGTAGGGCAGGCAAAAATTCAGGTAGGGCAAGTGAATTTTGACCATGTACTTGCCTTTGGGCAAGTGCCTTAAAAATCCATTTGTCAGCCCCTGACAGGTTATGTTTTAATTTATTGTAAAATAATATTGTTGTCTTGATTTTATGGGCACTTATAACATGTACTAACCATCAATCTGAATGTCTTTGATAGTTGCTTTCCTTAAATTTGTGAACTATATTCAGATCACAAATTGTGTGTTCAAGTCATAGGTTTGTTCTTTCAACTTTATGAATGTCCGACGCCTGCTGGTGTTGCTGCAAAAATAGAGCGGCCTAGATCATCAAAGTTCCACTTATGTTCACTTTCAGTATCTGAACTCTACAAAGGAATAAAGAAGCAAATGTTTATTTATATCACATACAAAAATTCCGAGTTACTATTAAATTAAAATTATAATAATATAATAATAATATATGAATTTATAAAGCGCTAAATATTAATAATATAACTCTAAAGCGCTGTACAATAAAACGCAAGTAAACATAATTTAAAAGCTATGAAAACTTATATAAAATATTAACCAATACTCATATATGTGTTCGAAATTATAACATTAAAATACTACAAATTACATACAAAATACAATTACACCATCAATAAAACTCAATAAAAGAACATCATTTGTAATTTATGATTTGCTGCTAAAAATTGAGCACCTAAAACTTAAAAAGCTATCCTATAAAAGTGCGTCTTTAATTGTCTTTTGAAAATATCCAGGGACTGGGCCTGCTTTTTATCATTAGGAAGGTCGTTCCACAAAAATGCTGCTGCCCAGCCAAGTCGACGTTCTCCATATGTCTTCGTCCTGATGTTAGGAACAACTAACCGTGATGTTGACTCAGATCGCAGTGATCTGGTAGGCTTGTATTCCATTATAAGATCTTTGATATACGATGGAGCCAACCCGTGTAAGGATTGGTAGACATATGTCAAGATTTTATATTGTGGACGAAAAGAAACAGGTAGCCAATGAAGATCAGCTAGGATAGGTGTAATATGCTCCCGTTTCGATGATCTTGTAACTAAACGAGCTGCCGTGTTCTGGACTTTTTGAATCCGGTCTAGTAAGGCCTTTGACACTCCATATAGAAGGCAGTTCCCATAGTCCAGCCTGGCAGTGATAACGGCATTCACCATGGTCTTGCAGGCTTCTTTTGTAAGAAAGCGCCGTATTCGTCCAATATTGCTTATTTGAAAATAGCATGACTTGACGACCGAGGATACCTGTTTTTCCATAGTAAGGTGTTGATCGAAAAATGCACCTAGATTTTTTACACATGGCACGCTTTCAATGATATTATCACCAACTTTTAGTTGTAATGTTGGCAGATACTTCTGGTGTTGCTTTGTGGAGAAGATTATTAGCTCGGTCTTTTCTTGGTTTAGTTTGAGTAGGTTTGATGTCATCCATGAACCAATTTCACTAAGACACGCTTCAAGTCGAGAGAAGTAATTGTTCCAATTTTCCAGTGGTCTTATGATCATGTAGATTTGTGTATCATCTGCATAGCAGTGATATATCATTCCATGGCGGTGGCATATGATTCCAATGGGTTTGGAGAAGAGGCAATACAATTTCGGTCCGAGTACAGATCCTTGGGGGACACCAAAAGGCAGCTGTCTAGACTCTGATCGGACGGATCCAATTGTGACACATTGTTTTCTGTTCTTGAGGTAAGACTTGATCCACTCAAGAGGTCCATCACGGAAACCATAAGACACAGTTAGGCGTTGGAACAATATATTATGGTCAATAACATCAAAAGCAGCGGATAAATCCAAAAGGACAAGGACTGCTGAAGATTGTTGGTCTAGGGCTGTCACAATATCGTTGTGGACCTTGATGAGGGCCGTTTCCGTGGAGTGCCTGGGACGATATGCCGACTGAAGTGGATCGCGAAGAGAATTCGCATCCAAATGGGCATCAATCCTACGAGCCACAACTTTCTCCAATATTTTTGAGATAAAACTCAAGTTCGATACGGGCCGATAGTTTTTCAACACTTCCTTATCTAGTCCAGGTTTCTTAAGAAGTGGACGAACTATGGCCTCCTTCCAAGCAGACGGAAAAATTCCCTGATCGAGAGATGCATTAACAATTTCTGAGACAAGCGGTATTACCGGATCCAGGCACTTTTTCAGTAGCTTTGTTGGAATTGGATCCAGTTCGCATGATTTACTGGGTGCCTTCATTATTAGTGAACGTACTTCATCTTCAGTGGTACGTTCAAAAGCAGCTAATAGAGGCCCTTGATAGTATACGTCTGTGCCTAAATAGCTGTCTTCTTTTTCTGTTTTTTGTTTAAGTGTCTCTCTGATGGATGTTACTTTGTCTATGAAAAACGTTGAAAATTTATTTGCAAGATCTTCATCTGATGGTGATGTTGGTAGGGGACTCTCCTGATTCTTACCCATCAATAAATTCGTCACCCTAAAGAAGTTTTTCAGATCATATCTAAATTCCTGAATTTTAGTAGAATAGAATTCTTCTTTTGCCTTGTGTAGTAATTGGCCTGTTTGCTTACATTCCGCTTTAAAAAGCTGGTGGTGTATTTCCAGTTTAGATCTACGCCAACGTCTTTCCGTTTTCCGCTTCTGTTGTTTCGCTGTCCTGAGCTCGTCTGTGTACCACTCTGTGTTAGCTCTTATAAGAATTGACTTGCTAACAAGAGGCGCATGAGTGTTTAGAATATGCGAGAGGCATTTGTTGTACCCTTGTACTAAATGGTCAACAGACGTGTTCTCATTTCGTGCGGATTCATCTTGTAGTTGATTTTTAATATCTCTACTCATGTCATATATGTTGATATTCTTGAGCCTTCTAAACGTAATCTCTTTACGTTGATGTTGTGGCTTTCTGCAGTTGAACGTTGCATGTATAGCATAGTGGTCACAGCACAAGTTTCCTTTCACATCACTCAATGAAGGATTTTTGACTTGAGGACGTGAATATAGTATTTCACTAGATGATCGTGTGATAAGCAAGTCTAGGATATGTCCGTGAACATGGGTCGGCTCGTCCACGTGTTGTATAAGGTTGCGATCATCAAGGGATTGTAACAACCTGCTTGCCTCAGGATCACTACGATTGTCGACGTGAAAATTGAAATCACCAGTGATTACTAGGTCTTGGGGAAATATAGTATTCTGATCAAGATAGGTGTCCCATTCTGAGAAGAACTGACTGGTAGTTAAACCATTCACAGTAGAAGGTGGCGGTCTGTAAATGATACATAGATTCATTCTCATGTCTTCTATTCGGACTGTAACTTCTAGATGTTCGAATTGAGTGAAAATATCCGAGCTTGTGTTCAGAACGGTCACATCAATTCCCTTCTTAAAGACAAGAGCTATTCCACCACCACGGCGTCCACTGTTGCGATCTTGACGAATGATTTCGTAGCATGATGGTTTCAGTTCATTCACAACAGCTTCATCAACAGAGGAACCTAACCAAGTTTCAGTCAATGCGACTAAGTCAAGGTCCTCTGTAAGTATATAGTCACATATTGATAGTGATTTGTTTTTAACTGATCTGCAGTTAAGAGAAGACAATGAAAACAGCTTTGAACTTGGTCTTATGTTTTTCAATTTCACTTTCGTGAGTGTTTGAATTCTGTTTTCCGTACCAACTTTTCTTGGTTTACCATACGTAATGCGAGTGTTTATCTTACACACCGCATCCGTACCGTAGGAAGTGTTTAGGTCAAAGATCTTTGGTCTTGACAAATTTGAATCATTGCGACTGTTCGGATAATCATTTCTCTTTACTCGATTTTGAATCAATGTTGGGATTGGGAGAGCTTCGCATGGTTCATCAGAAACTTTCAAGGAAGATGAAGGATTCCTTAGTATATCATCGAAGATACACACCAGGTTATCTCCATTAACCCCCAGTTGATGTCCTTCGTATCTCAACCGCCCACCACAGACAGTGTGGATATGCCTGATGACCCTGCGTCCAGCCTTCGTCCCCCTTCTGAAACGAAAAGTATCCGTACGACCTGGTACACCAGCAACACATGGTCTTACAAAACACATCGTACGACAACTATATTTCTAAGTTGAGTACGAAAATATGTGGAACGACTTAAGACACAATGGAAACACAAGAATAAGATAACTCGTACCAGTAGAGCCAGAATAAAGTCACACAGAACATATATATCTAAAATGAGTACGAAAGTATATGGAACGACTTAAAACACAACAGGAACACAAGAACAAGATAGCTCGTACAAATAGAATTGCGATAAAGTCACGGTTCAATGAACCTAATAACCAAACATTATTTTAAAAAATTACTAAAAAAGCAAGGTTTTTGAGAAAAATGGAAATCTGCTCTTGATTAAAAAGGCTATTACAAAAATGCACAACAAATCTTAAAACTGGAACTACAGCAATAAAGGAGAAAACAAGCTAAATAGTCAGAGGTGGAGCTGCCATGTCATAGCGCTAACACACTCATTTATCACTTTATCACATTTATCATGAAAATTCATCGAAATTTATTTAAAGCATAGTTGTCATGTACTGTGAACTACTTTCTTATATTGGTAAAAGGTGAAAAAGTACAGTCAAACTTGTTTTAAGCTTTGGGAAGTCCAGAAACTAGCCACTTAACACAGGTGGCCTCTTATTCCAGTTTGCCCAAGAAGTAGCTAGTCAGTCAATAAATAAACAGCAATAACCACTACAGTTGATTTAATTAAACATGTCAATTTCACAAAACCTTTGTATGTGTGTATATATATATTAATCCATGCCTATTTAAAAAAAATATGAAATTAAAGAATTCCAAATTAAATTTTTAAGGTTTTGTGCATTTTTCTGTTCCTACAAAACAGTTCATAAGTGTTCAGAGTTCCAGAAACGCACCGGTCCACCGGGGATCCCCGGTGAACTTTGAATGGGACCGGTAAAATCTTAATTTTATTGGTCCAAATGTCCGATGGTTTTTTTTTTACAGACTGTATAACCTTTACATATAATCTTAACAAAATCATTTAATTCAATTGTCCTGACAATAAACAAATGAAAAACTAAAGGAATGAAAAAAAAAACGTCAGGGCATCGCCAGATCTCTTGTTTAAATAAAATGTAGACGTTGATTGTCTACTATAAAAAGCTACATATTAAAATAATAATTTCCATAAGTCTGGGAGGAAAAACAGTTTTAAAAACACTGTCAACAAATATTTTCCCTGATAAATATATGCACTCTGTAGTTCTGACTAGTAAAAAAAATGTGACAATCTACTTTCGTTTTGAAGGACGAATTTGCAGGGTTGCAAGAGTGCCTGCTATTTCTGCTTGATTACAGACAATTTGTTACCATTTATTATTTTCTCTATAATTTAATCTATTAGCATGATAATATTATACCAACTTCTGGATTTTTTTTAATGTATTTGATAGCATTTAAAATACAAGCGCGTTTTTCCCCTTTTCTAAAAATAGCGGATTGACTTGAATGTAGTAAAACGACAACAAATTCACTTAAAATCATCATTTTCATGATAAATTTGCATATCTTTATATCATTAGTACATATTTTTAACTGTGTGGAGGTTGTATAATAAATTTTAACTAGTCAGAAATATCGGGCGTTTTACCAGGCTTTTTAAAACGAGTTTGATATTTTACGTAATATTTTTCCTGGCACATAAAATACAAAAATCCAAAAGAAATAAGCCTGGAAAACAACATATTTTCCAAACAATCAACCAAGAGTTGTCATGTTGCAGATTTTATTTTTAAAAACATTTTAAAAATCTGTCAGAAAGGACATAATAAATTTATACGATGAATTAAGCGTTGGTCATCACACGCCTTCGGCGACGTCAAATCCTGCATACACAGGCCTTATACAAAATATTTCAATAATTTTTTTTTTTAAATCTGCCATCTTTTTATTTACACATATCATTTATTATATCGTTACAATTTCCAATCCTATAATATGTTAAATTTACATACAAAAAATTAATGTCCGGTAAATTTTACAACTGTCCGGTGAATTTTGAATATTTACAAGACAATTGTCCGACATATTTTTGACTAGTTTCGGGAACTCTGAGTGTTCTTTTGTAACATTCAAATCATTCAAGAAGAAATACATGTGCCTTACTACTATCTATTTTTTTAATAATAAAAAATATAAAAGCTTTAATTAAAAGACAGTTTAATGGTGAATTAAATAAAGTATAAAAATTTATATCAGTAAGTGTCAATAAAATTTATTTAAAAACTTCACTTTAATATGTTCAGGTAATGATCAGCAGTGTAACCCCCCCCCCCCCCTTTCACCATTAATCCTCGATCAACTACTTTGCTGAAGTTTTTAAAGTCTGGTAAATTTTTAATATTATTTTTATAAAGCTGTCGGAATTTCTATCTAACATACAGACACACACAAAAAATTATTCAATTGACCAAAGATTTGTATTAACGCAGTTTAAAATCATTCTACTACAACACAGGTGTCAAGTGCAGCAGAGCGTAACTAATCCCTATCGATCGTCTCCTGATGGTGAAATTCACGAGATAATCATGCTATACAAATCATTTGTTTTGACAAGAGTTGCAATTAGAGCTTCTACACGGAATCAAAATCTAACAGGTGTGAAAATACTGATAGACCTGTATTAGCTAAGTTACATACTCTCACTGTAAATTTTCAAAGTAATGATGAATTAATATATTGTAAATTACAAAATGAAGCTTTAACCTTGAATTTCTTTAAGTTTAGATATAGAAAAACTATTAATTGTGATTTAATTCTTTTAAATTTTCAATGGTCGATCTTGAAAAATAAGTACAAATTGATCTTACAGGACAATTATATTTTTTCCATTAACACAAAGAGAGTTATATATACGTATCTAAAGGTAATTTGTCTAATTTCTATAATAGGTGAATTTTTTTATCCGGCACATAATTACACAAGCGACTGTGTAAGCAATGTGACATATTGGGTATTTTAACAACTGATTAAAATGTCCTACACTCATTTTAAATAATAAACATTGATTGTCATTTATCAAATTGATATACCACTAAATTTTACAACCTAATTATACAACCCCATGTTGATTCCTACGAAGCCTACTTGATGCGAAAATTTATTGCAGTGACATTAATTCCATTTTTCCATTCTGATTTTTTCTCTATAGATTAAGGTACGATTACAAGAACATGTAAACAAATGTGTGAAGAGTAGATAAACAATTGGTACGTATCTAGAATGAATTGAGAGAGAGAGAGAGAGAGAGAGAGAGAGAGAGAGAGAGAGAGAGAGAGAGAGAGAGAGAGCAATTATACTACGAAACAGGATAAAATTAAAGCCAAAAATATTCAATTTTAAAAAATTTAAACACGGATGATTTAAAAATTAATCGGAAGGGGCGGAAGAGGCGTGAAAAATCCAGAGATTTTGTCTCCCGTCGGAAGAATCACAAGTATTTATGTTATGAGATATCTGCATGTAATTACCATACATATAGAGAAAATTCGAATTAAGAAAAAAACACGATCGTTTTTTAAAGTAAATAAGCCAAGTAGTACTCCAACACGGATTAAATTATGGAGATTTATTGACAGTTGGAGCATGTTATATGGAAAATTTAAATGGTTTGGATTTTTGTTGCAAAAAACGAGTGAAAATACGTACCAGGTGTGCTTTGCATGTATTGCACGTGTATAAATAATATTATCTTTTTTTACTGGCCAACGGGGCGACCCTCTTGCAGAAAACCACTAGCCCGACCCCCGGGTATCGGTCGATTTTCATTGCAGACCTCTGATTAAAAAAAGAACTATCAGTGCATTCATTATAATTTTTTTCACAAAAGCCCGTTTTCAATCGGTATGTGTTTATGTGGACTACAAGTGTCCTTTCCTTGACTTTAAATAAATTCTACAACTGCATAATGTACGTATGAATCATATCAAACAACTTACAAAGCTTTTTTTCAATGTGGTGCAATTAACAAAATAGTAAGACTTACTGCATGTGTTTCCGAATTTCCTCACTGCTAATCCAAACACAGCTAATTCCGTATTCTGCGCATGCGCAGTTAGTTTTAAATATATGCGCATGCTCAGGTATTCGGAACTCCTCGATTCAATTACCGAACTCCTCTAAACAGCAGATTTCTGAATGTCTGAGCGTTTTGGGCTAAGGACATGTCCAAAATTTGGACAAAGTCTTTGTGAGGTTAAATCTAATTTTAGGTTTTTCGACCTCATAGAGTAATTTTGAACGTAATTAGACCTCTTCATTATGGGGTTAACCCCACAGTACCCAAAAAACCCCACACTGCTGGAAAATACGTTAATTTTACCCCACAATGTACCTCTCGTAAGTCTGTCCGTCCGTCACTAAAACTTTAACCTTGCCCATAACTTTTGATTTAGTGGAGCTATAATTTTCATATTTCATATGTGTATTCCTTGTCATAAGACCTTTCTTTGGGTACCACCAAATTTGACCTTTTGACCTTGACCTTGGAGTTTCAACTACTTTTACTAAAAAATTCCAAACTTTTACTTTGGCCATAACTTTTGAATGGTAGGTACTAGGACTTTCATGTTTCACATATTTATTCTTTGTAACAAGACCTTTCAATGAATACCAAAAACTTTGACCTTTTGACCTTGACCTTGGAAAATTACGTACTTATGAAAAAACTATGTCCTTGACCATAATTTTTGAACGGTAAGGGCTACGGCTTTTATACTTTAAATATTTTATTGTTGTAAGAAGACCTTTCATTGGATACCAAGAACTTTGACCCTTTGACCTTGACCTTGGAGTTTTAACTCCTTTTTAAAAACGTTAACCTTGGTCAAAACTTTTGAACGGTAGAAACTAGGACTTTCATATTTTAAATATATGTATTCTTTATGGCAAGACCTTTCATGGGATACCAAAAACTTTGACCTATTAACCTTGACCCTAAAAATGATATCTTGCCCACAAAGATACCGAAAGCGGGGGACCACAATTCTTTGAATTTGCTTGTTACTTTTAGTTTATAAAGTTACAGACCCTATTGAATACCTTTCGGTATCCACACGTGAGAATCTTCCGCAATTTTAACTTCAAGGTGTTGGTCACCAGCTTTTTGTCCCCCGCTTTCGCAAAAGCAAGGGGATATTAAATCTCATTCGTCTGTCTGTCTGTCCGTCAGTCTGTCCGTCCGTCTGTCCGTCAGTCTGTCCGTCACAAAAACTTTAACCTTGCCCATAACTTTTGATTTAGTGGAGCTATGACTTTCATATTTCACATGTGTATTCCTTGTGACAAGACCTTTCTTTGGGTATTACCAAATCTGACCTTTTGACCTTGACCTTGAAGTTTGACCCACTTTTACACAAAAATTTCAAACTTTTACTTTGGCCATAACTTTTGAATAGTAGGTACTAGGACTTTCATATTTCACATATGTATTGTTTGTGGCAAAATCTTTCATTGGATAGCAACAACCTTGACCTTTTGACCTTTACCTTGGAGATTTACGTACTTATGAAAAAACTTTAATCTTGACCAGAACTTTTAAACGGTGGGGGCTAGGGCTTTTGTACTTTACATATGTAATCCCTGTGAGAAGACCTTTCATTGGATACTAATAACTTTTACCCTTTGACCTTGACCTTGGAGTTTTAATTACTTTTTAAAAACATTAACCTTGGTCACAACATTTAACCATTAGATAGTCAGACTTTAATATTTCACATATGTATTCTTTGTGGCAAGACATTTCATTGGATATCAACAACCTTGACCTTTTGACCTTGACCTTGGAGATTTACGTACTTATGAAAAATCTTTAACCTTGACCATAACTTTTGAACGGTGGGGGCTAGGGCTTTCGTACTTCACATATGTTTTCCTTTTGAGAAGACCTTTATTGGATACCAACAACTTTTACCCTTTGACCTTGACATTGGAGTTTTAACTACTTTTAAAAAAAACGTCAACTTTGAACACAATTTTTGAACGGTAAATACTAGGACTATTATATTTTAAATATGTTTTCTTTGTGGTAAGTCCTTTCATTGGATATCTATAACTTCGATCATTTGACCTTGACCTTAAAGATTTACGTACCTATGAAAAAAACTTTAACCTTGACCATAAATTTTGAACAGTAAGGGCTAGGGTTTTCATACTTCACATATGTTATCCTTGTGAGAAAACCTTTCATTGGATATCAACAATTTTGACCCTTTGATCTTGACCCTGGAGTTGACCTACTTTTAAAAAACTTTTTACTTTGGCCATAACTTTTTAATGGTCAGGATTAGGGTTTTCATCATTGAAAAAAAATCAACTTCAATGTTACTTTCTAAATAGATGACATATGATAGGATGTTCATATTACACACAATATGTCATAAAGATAACATCTCACCTACAAAGACACCGAAAGCGGGGGACCACAATTCTTTGAATTTGCTTGTCTTTGTTTTGTTTTTTATGAAGTAAAGTTAAGCCATTTTGAGATAATGAAACAATGTACGATTTACTGATTATTGTAATTAATTAGCATAATTAATTCGTTCAATTTTGTAAATCGCACTTCACCCGAGTATACCCGATAGACCGGACGCATTTCACAGCGGTCCGGATTTCTTTCTTTATAAGTGTTCTTAATATTTCCAATTCAACATGTAATTATGTAATAATCTATAGTAGTTTAGTAGTAGTGCTAGTTCTTTTTGTTTCTCTTTTTCCTTTGTTTTTATGACTTTTTAACTTTTTTCTTTGTCCTGAGGAAGGGACAGGGCGTCCCGAAAATTTGACAATTTTTATCGTTCGTGTCGTTGGTCATTTTAGTGCTTTATATATATATATATCTGTTTGAATAATCATGTACAGAAAAATTAAAAAGTTTAATCATATTTGTATTAATAATGATGCGAACGTCTTTATACGATTCATTGATGGAACAGCCACTGATCAAGAAATCTGTACAGGCGACATGCCTAATGTACATGTAGTTCATGCAGTGATTGATGCAATGAGTTTTCCTAAGAAATAAAGGATAAAATATTCAGTGGATGTTAATATGAACGGTACAACACAGTGATACATATCACTGCAGATACTTGATTTTCGTTATCTTATTGATATATCTTAGAGCAACAAACAGATTGTCATTTGTATCTACACACAGTCCCCATGGATCACTCAGTCCACATTGTATGTAACGGAGGAACAGTCCATCCTGGTCTATGATGTGGACACAGTCATTCTTATAATCAGCTGTAAGGATGTGACTCTGACTGTCTGTAGTGATTCCTCGTGGATTGAATGGTTTGTTCTTTGGAGCGGGAGTTTCTCCAGTGTACATGTACCTGAATCTCAGTTTCCCGGCCTGATTGACCACCACTACTGCTTTAGCTTTATTGTCCGACACACAGATATCCAGGTTCCAGTTCTCAGTTATGTATCTGGTACCAGGTGAATAGAGAGGATTACCTTTATCATCAAACTCAATGGTTTGTTTCTCTGTGGAGCCAGAGTAACGGACAACTTTTGTTTGTTTTTTATCATTACTGTAGATGATAACCAGGAGGTCACCAGAGGAGGTACTACAGACACCACGAGGTCTCCAGTTCTGTAATCTGATCACCTCCTCTATCTTCTCATTCTTCACAATATTCACAGTTCTATCATTGTAATCAGTATAAACTAGATCTCCACTTTTTGTCACTGCTATGTCAGTTGGCCATTTCCCTGACTTGGTTGTGATTGACTTGAGTACTGATCTCTGATTGATGCTGTAGAGTTTCATGGTGATGTCATATCCACTTGTCCAGATTTCTTCATCACTCAGACAGGCCACATTGTAAAGGCTTCTATACCAAGTGTCTATCGCGGTGACAGTCTCTGGTTCATCAATCAGCTGTTTGACTGGAGGAGAGGATCCAGCTTCTGGTGATTTTTGTGTTGTCTTCATACTCTTGCCATGTTTATCTAAAGTTGAAGAACTTGATGATACGGTTCCAAATAGTCTACTCAGTTCTTCTTCTCCACTTTTTCCAGGACTGAATTTAGGTAAAGATAACATAATTCTGGGAGGAAGATTTCTGTATACATGTACATTAGATGTAACACAAAAGAGCTTTGAAATGTCATTAGCATCTATTGCGGTTTCCAATGAATTGATTTCATCCTTGATGTCAGCCATTGTCTTGTTTATTTCATCCAGATGTTTCTGTAGAGTTTGTAAATGTGTGTTTTTCATCTCATCAACTTCAGCTTTAAGTTTCTGGACAAGTTTGTCAATTTCTCTGTGCCAGTCCTCTCCATGTTTTGTTATGGCTGTTGAGAGATCTCCATATTCCTTTTCTAACTGACTCATTCTGTTTTGTACATCAGAGGCAATGTCCTGGTAGGTGGGATAGATTGTCTCATTTAGTTCAATTTTCTCTTTTGAAACTGTGTCTTTCTTTTCATTCAGAACTCGCAAGATTTTAGATAATCCATGACCCAAATGTTGATTAGATTCAAGGCAGTTGACACAGACAGGAATGTCACATTGATTACAGTACATTTCACATCGTTCTTTGACATGAGATTTACATCCAGGGTAGAGGGGAGTGGATTTTCGAAGCTTGAATGAGACAACTTCATGTTTTTTTGATTCATCAGAGATCATGTGTTCTCCCACACAGGCCTTACACAGGGTGACAAGACATGTATCACAGTACATTTGTACCACAGTGGTCTCACACAGGTCACATCGCATCACGTCCTGGGCACTGGTACGGGGGTCCATAATTTTAGATTCTGTAATTATACCTGTCAAAGTGTAAAATGTCCAACATTATAGTCTTGGATCGATAGACCTAGGTATCTTAGACATGTTACTGAAAATATAACGTTTTTTTCAAATCTAGCTGCACTCAAGATTTTCTGGAAGAAAAACGGATGGGGGGGGGGCTGCATGAATAACCTTTGGAGGGTCGTTGACTTTTAAGACTTTATTTCTATGACTTCTCATACCAACTGAACGCAGATCTACAATTAATTTCTAGTAGTTTCAAGGTGAGTTTAATAACTCTAAAAAATCTGAGGGTAGGGGTGTCCGCCCGACCAGGGCCGTTCTAGATACGCGCATATTTTAACTGCTAAAAAATGGGCTGTTTTAGTCAAAAATTGCTAAAATGACAGAAAATGGTAAATATCATGATGTCATACAATGTAACAAGTTTTCTCCCCCAAATTAATGGCAGTTTGATAAATTTAAAATCCACAAAACTATCACATTTATAGCTCTACGAAGTATATCTATGTATAAACTAAAGTTAAACTAGTATTCAGTTGAACGACACATCATAATTATGATTGTAGACGGATAAGTCATTTTCTGCGGAATTCCTTAAATCTTTGTGAAAAGGAGAAAAATTGTTCAGGAATGCTAAAATTACGCCTCCTATTTTCCTTACCTGACTTCAGTAACGGTGGCCGCGTCCTATTGATAATCTCTAATTCACGTGACGTAGCTGTCAGTGTGTTATCTACCTGTCAGGTGATTTAATTGTTTTGCTTAAATTGTCCATTAAATGATGAAATCACAATATCCCATTTTTATGTATCAGGATTCATTCACGTCACCTATTGCTATATCTGTTCAGTGGCGGATCCAGGAACTTCGTCACGGGAGAAGGGGGGGGGGCAAAAGAAAGCATAGGGTCAGGTGGCTGTACTGAAGCCACCATTGGGTCTAATGCAAGGTCCTTTTTGGAGGTCTGGGGACGTAACCCCCGGAAGCTGACAAGTTCTAACGAATAAGAGATGTTTTTCCTTGATTCAGGATATATAGACATATATAAATTTTACATACAAAAAATTCAAACCAGGGACGGGGGACGGGGGGGGGGGGGGGTGTTAACCCAGTATTCCGATAGTCTGACAGCCTGGTAATCTGATAGTCCAACATCCAGTCATTACAAAATAGTAAAATTTGACCTTTCACCCTCTGGAAACACACTCCCTTGAAAAAATGCTTTTTAATGTTTTTTTTATTCCTCAGATAGTTTGATTTTTTTGTGCCCTTTTTAGGTCACCTGAGTAACTCAGGTGACCTATTGCTATCCGTTTTCGTCCGTCGTCGTGCTTCGTGTGTCGTCACTGTCGTGCGTCGTGTGTTAACATTTGAACATTTTCATCTTCTTCTCTGAAACCACTGAACCAATTTCAACCAAATTTGGTATACAGCATCTATGGGTGAAGGGGAACAAAAATTGTGAATTTTATGGTCCTCGTCCCCCTGGGGCCTGAGGGGTGGGGCCAAAACCACTAAAATTATTGCAATCTTTAAAAATCTTCTTCTTTACTTCTGTACATCAAGCAGGCAAACTGAGAGAAATTTTTTTTTAATTATTTGGATATGTAACTATTATACCCCCTCTAAAATTGTATCAAGGAATTAAAAGGCAATTTCTGTCAAACTTTTCGGAAATTTCCTGCAATGTATGCTGAAAAAAATCAATCTGATTAAAATCAAATCCTTTGATCCGCTCCCGTATATCGCTACATGTGTAGCTATCTACCGGAGCGGATCAAAGGATTTGATTTTAATCCGATTGAAAAAAAATTAACCATGTGAATGGGATTGAAACAAATAAATCGATCTTTCTCTAAAATTTATCAGATACAGCTATAAAGTTTAATCATTCAAAGCAAAAATTGAGACAAAAACCGAAGAATGAAATATTGAAGGGGAAATTGGGCTATTTTTAAAAATGAGGTTATTTCTCTCCATAAAATCAATTTCCATTTATTTTTAGATGACAGTTGATCTTGAACCAAAATTTGTAGTTTGAACATTTTTGGATTCTTCCCTGGAGTTGAAGAGTTCCACTAAATGAAGGACATGTGTGCTATATTTTTAATGTCTATATATGGATTTGTACACCTCTTTTAAAACAATTTTTGATTAAAAAAAATCGTGAATTTATGTTTTATAATTTTTGAACATTTTTATTTGAATAATGCAAAAAATTTCAAAATTCGATATCTTTTCAAACCCCTGGTAACGCATGCTGATTTTTTGTCTAAAAACATGTAATGATATTATAAGTTTAAATTTAGGATATCTTGGAAAATTTTAAGTAGATAAGGTACCTTGCGTATGTTCTTAAAAAAAACAAGTACCAAATATCTATCTAAAACATATTGGACGTATCTTGCTTTTCTTGTGAATTCCTAAGATCTACATGTATCTGGACCAAGAAATAATTGCTATTAGTAACACCTGGCTTGTATTTACCTCTAAATAACAAGCATTAAGTAAAGAAGAATAAAATAAATTATAAATGATTTATTCAAGTGTATTATTTTTTCATAGTATATATAATTTAATATGTACAAGTAACGATTTGAGTTTGAAGTCTCTCACAATGAATTTGGACAACATGAGGTCTCTTCACGGTTCATTACAGTCACAATCACAAAACCCTACCCCCTCATAACATGAACGGCAGATCCAGGTTCTTCTCTCCGTTACCCACGTAACAGGATCCGTATAGACGGGTGCCGGGGACGTGATAACTAATGTAACCTAACCACAACAAACTCCTGAGGGTGACCAGTCCACTACCACGCTCAAACTGTAGACTCCAGGAACCTAGTAACAGAACAAAGCTATAGGTTAGAGATGTATTTATGTTTAACATTGTGTAATTGTTCCATTAATAAATTATCTCTTTTCTAAATTTTGTAAATTGTGTCCACATTTTTAAATCAATAAAAAAATAGAGAGGGAAGTAACTGGATTGCATTTTTGATTATTGATTGTCAAAAGTATAAATTTTCAGTTTATGATAAAAGAGGGGGGGGGGTAATTTTTGGCCGGGTTGCCCTCTGACCTTTAGGGATATCCTCCTCCAGTGTATCCATGAAGTCGATAGCCTTGTCCAGGTTAGCCTTCTGTAGCAGAGTCTTCTCCTGGAGGCTGATAGGTTCACGGAAGTGCATGTAGGAGCACAGCTTGGCTGATTCCGAAACGGACAATCCTGGATACAAAAAAAAATGTGAGTTGTAATGCAAAATGTCAAGATTTAGCTATAAATTGAACAACTGAAAAAATCCAATAACATGTACCAATAAATAGTGATAATTATCAATGATATTAATTAAGCTGGAGTAAATTAATGAAGAGTTCACATTGAATTTATTTTTAATCTAAATTAAATGTCTTTAAAATGAGCTACCTTCAAAACTTCTATTTGCGATGACTTTTCCTTCTGGTGTCTTGATGAAGGCTGCTCGTGGAACAATTTTCACATCTTCATCAATTTCAGCAATAACAGAGGACAACCTGTCTTCTTCTTTGATTGTTATCTACAAAAAGTTTAAGGTTCATATTTATATTCAATAAACTAAAATTATTACTGTACTGTGTTACAATGTAAAAAAAATTTAGGAAGTTAGAAAAACAACAAAAACAACAACATTCTAAGTTGTGATGTTCAAGCTATATGTATTAGGGACTATTGTACAATGCTGCAAGAAAATTACGTACACCATGACCAAAACCTCAAGCATAAAATTTTGTGCAATGTATATTGACCTTTACAATGTACAACAAATCAATATTGCCCAAACCAAAGTGTTAATAAATCATTGATATACTGTAGTATGTTGGACTCTAAATATACATAATGCTTGCTGATTTTCCCCAAATCCCTTAAAAATATACCGTATTATCAACATGTTCTCTCAATTCTCCAGTGGTGGTCGAGAATCGCATTTTTGTTTTCTAAAAAGATTATCTAGGTAATCTGACAGAAACTTGTATTTTGTTTCAATTGTTTAAAAAATACCACAATATAAAAATCTAATTTAACATGATACATCTAGTGACTAATATTTGATATCATGTTAATCATTGTTTATTTTTCTTTCTCACAAGCACTTTCAAATAAGCTATTTTGATGATGAATAGTAATGAGCAGCTGTTACACATGCTATTTTTATTTATCAGACACTGACCGTTTCCTCCTCCCCGGGTTCCTCTCCATCCTCGGCTTTCTTCTGTTCTGTGTGCTCAAATTCATAGGATGGATCCCCGGTAAATCTACCTTTGGCTAGCTTGCTTTGTTCCCTCATTGCTTTAGTTGCTGGTGGCAAAAGACCCCAGTGGACACAATCTTTGCTGTAGAACAAGGTATAAGTTCAAATAATTTTCTAAGTATACTGATCATTTCCTGTTTTTACTATTAATCATGTTGAAAAAGTGAACAATATTGACATTAGATTATTGAAAAAAACATACCTGTAGAAAGTTTTCCTGTCCTCCATTTCATCTCTCCCAACACCTTGTGCAATGAAGTAATCATCTTTTACACCAAGAATTTTACCCCAGAAGTAAACTCTGTGAAATTTACCAGAATTCTTTAAAATAACAAGCGAAGTCTGTAAAGCGGCCTTTTGTTCTGGACTCAGAATAATTCCGCTACTTCCAACGTAGTCAATGTTAAGATGAAGACCCTCTGAATCCATTTTTGTGATGTTTATTCTTCTTCAGTGAAGAAACTCCTGTGGAAATCAACAGCAAACAACAGTGTGTTGTCACAGTCAGCTCTGTTGCCAAGGAGAAGTAAACAATGCGCATGCTTGAAAGGATCTTGATCTTTGATACGCTTTGAACTAGTTTGATCAAAATGTATTCGTGAATTTATAATAAGGTCACATTTTGAATAAAATAAGTCACAAATATTGTTTAATTATTCAGTGAAATAAAGGTGTCAAGTAAAATATCCATATAATTAACCATGATAAAAATTAGTCAACTTGGTAAATTTTTATTCTAAGAACAACTTAATGAAAATTAGCATTTCCTGTCTGTCGTGTCAAAACTGAAAGTTAGAAACGATAGAAAAGATATGAATTTGTAGCATCCTAATCCCAGTTAAATCGCACTGTCGACCGCCGAAATTATGGAAAACGAGAGTATTGTCCTTTTAAGTGTTCCGTCGACACAGACAATTACCAATTCAAACACGCGCGTTTTTATAAACAAAGAGTACAACAGGAGAAAACATAATGACTACGATCAACAAATAGATGTCAACTGGAACAAAAGAGTCTCGGAAAATCCGAAGATTTTTAATGGAACTAAATTTCGCCTATCGTCTGTTTCTCTTTCTAATGATATTTTGACTTTGAACTTGGGACTGACATGTTATAAGGATTTTTTAGGAACAAATTGGGGTAAGAATGCTAAGGTCTTGGCTGAGGACGGTGTCCGGGATTTTCAGGACAGCCAGGCATACATGTCTGATCCGCTGGGAGTCGGCACGATTGTCCTGACGACGGACGATAAGGTTATTTTCCTAGTTAGGAGTGAACATTGTGCAGAAGCACCAGGGATGTGGGATGTTCCAGGGGGTCATCCAGAGCCACAGGTAATGATAAATTAACATAGGCAGATATAACAAATATAATGTGTAAACTTCACTTAATATATAAAACAAAAATAAGTAGACTGTTATGCACTAACAATCCATTATATCCTCCACAGGTAGGTGAAAACATAAAAAAAAAGTCAAGGATCCTTTCAGACTAACAAAAAATATTTACTGACCAGCACATGTACACACAAATTTTATGATCAGAATTTTTTCTTCAGGAAATTGTTGGAAAGATTCCTTTGGAGGAAATAAAGTTTTCGGATCTGAATGAAGAAAAAGTTGTGCGTGAGATTTATGATTCAATAATGAGAGAAGTTGTTGATGAAGTGAACATTCCAGCTTCCTCCCTCTCACAACCAAACTTCATTGGTGTGGCTCAAAATATTTCTGCAGCAAGGCGTCCAAGTGCTGAGTTTATAATCAGGTAAATATTACTTGTGATGGTTCCAGTGTATAGTAAAATATGATTTTTGCTGACACACTAATAACAAATTTAAATTTGTGGTGAGATATTTTCAATCACAGTCTGTGATCTTTCTACCATAATGGATATACATATCTAATGAATTCTGTTCATAGCAAATCAAAATCTCTCATCCCTGCTATAGTAATGGTGTTTTACTGCATAATGTCCCATTATCAAATACAATTGGGTATCTCGAACACTGACATCTGGGAAACCAGGACATGCCAGAGCAATTTTAAAGTCCCTTATTTCATAAATCCTCATTTATCTCAAAATATTTCCTTGCTTCCCTCAAGTTCTAGATAAATTAAGGTTTGACTGTAGTGTATTATGTTATAAGTATCATTATCATCTGTTTCAGGTGTAGTTTGTCCTCGTCAGAAGTTAGGGACCTGTACACCAAAGGAAACCAGGAGGAGGCTTACGAGTCTACAAACGTCCAGTTTATACCCAGGGACACTGTGCTCAGCTTAACACCGAGTCATGAGATGTGGGGCAATCTAGCTCCATCCGCCAAAGGCTGCGTCATGTTGTACAAATTATATAGTAACATTCACTGATACTGTGGTTTTATTTTATTATTTTAGGGGTGGGTGGTCAGATTTTTATGGTTTTTGGCTAAAAATAAATTTTTTTACCAACAACCTCATATTCTTTTCTTTCATTCATGAAATTTTCATTTCTGATCACCTTATTATTGGTTTGGCTCACGTTATGAAAACAGCAATTCATTGTAAAGAATTTGTTTGCATTACATAAAAACGAAAAAGTGTTTTATATAGATTTTTATAAATGTATAATATGGGGAAAATAAATTATTTGAAATAAAACTACAATGTCTCATTTTGTTGATTGTTTTATAGAAATGTGGTTTCGATTTATACAAGGCCATGCCATACAAGATTCATGATGAAAAAGTCTAATAGAATTATGTAAGATTGCAGGACACCTTGAATATCATCATCTTGAATAGGATAAATTATATAAATTTAAGGTTATCCGATCCTCAGGTTCTGAAAATCAGGCATTGCGTAATTGAAAATACTCACAAAGATGTCTCTAAATTCTCAAATTAAAATGTATTTATCCATGGTGTTTCTTTAAAATCCATCTTTAAATTTAATCATATTATATAGGGAAAATTAGTAAATCTCGAATAATTTTTCAGGAAATGTGATTTGAACTACCCACTGCCTATTTTTTAATTGATAATTGATCAAGAAAAACATTTTAGGTATAAAAATCATAGGTATCCAGGCTTTTAAAGAAAATTGCATGAATTTCACAATTATTTGGACTTTACTTTCTCCTACGTACTTCCATTGTTTGATAACGCATAGTGTATGAAGTGTTTCCTTTCAAAGAAAACACTGTAAATCACTTCTAATTTCAAATCATGCATATAAACATTGGAAACTAAGGCTAAATTAAAAGAAGATTGATTTTTTTTTAAATATGCAAGTTTTACTTCATATTATGAGGCACAGATGTCAACTTTTTAAATAACGTTTGTTAAAACTTTAAAGACCATTGAATCATACGTAGAGGCATAAAATGAAAATTGTTGCATGAAAAAATTTCAATTTCAAACCTTATTTTAATACTTTTTGAATTTAATTATAAATTAAAGAGTTATCCTTCCTGGCTGAGGATCGTGTATCCTTAAGTAACAATTGACTTTGGGATTTATTTTCTGTCTGTTTTTATCTTTCTTGAGTCCCTCTTCAGCCTTCAGTCCATAAATTTTCAAGGTCAACCAGGTGATTTTTTTTTCTTTTTGAGTAACCAGTTTTTGACTGACAGGAAACAGCCAAGGAAGAAAATCTTGACGTTCCAAAATTATGAATGAGCAGAGGTTTTAAGAATCCAATTTTCTTAAGTAAAAAAATGATTCCTACACAATGATTTCTTCACCTCAATGGCTACCACTATGAAAACTTTAAATTGAACTAGAATTGTCCAATAGGGACAAATACCCCCGCTGGGATTTTCAGAGTAGGTACCAATTCAGAAAAATTTTATGGATCTAGTAAGGGGTGTTCACTATTGTCTAATAAAGTGCCCTGCCACATCATGATACGCCCATCAAATATTGTTCGATAATCATAAATTGGTTAGGGTGCAAGAAAATCAAGTAACCTTGATTAACAGATTGACACAGATTTCAATGATCTAATTTCCATTTCTTATCATGTTTAAAATATTGTACATACATCTCTAAGAGACTGTGTAGGGATTAATAAAAACAATTCTAAACCGGTTGCGTTAGAGCTTAACAAATATCCATCTGCAATTTTAAATTGTTTATTGCATATTTTATGAAATAATGGAAATGTTACAGTCTGATAAAAAAAAAATCAAAAATTAATTATTCTTTAGACTATAAAATTCTAAGTGAGACATGACTGCAATTTGTTGCAAATAGATAAAAATTGAAATGTAATTTTTTTCAATGAACACAAGTATAATTAATTTTAATTGTATTATACAATACTAATTCAGTTTTAATCATATTTACTAAAACATCAATTTGTTTTAATTACATTACACCAATTGAAAGATCTTTATCTGAACTACAGCCATCAAGAACTCTTAATTAACACAAGCAACTATAAGGCCATTTCTTTTTGCCCAACTCCCAAGAGATGAATCAAGATAATACTGCATGATGCTCTTGCCAGTCTCCTGACAATGAACTCATTAATTTCTCTCTAATTTGACATGCACATTTCTGCTATCAAAAATTCTCCTTGACCAGTGCTTGATAATTATGCCCATGGGACAAACTGAATTCCTTTCAAATCATAAGCATTTGTTACAAAATTTGCTGTAAAGTGTATGATAAAAATTAAGTTTTTACTTGATTTAGCATTTTGAAATGAGGATACAACTATATTTTTACATTTTTTAGGATTATGAAATTTTAAATTTTAAAGACTTAGTTTTTTTTTTTTTTAAAAAAATCACTTAAATTAGAGGTCACAGTGACCTTGAAATAAGTTGGGACACACCGTCTTCCCAAGATGCATAAATTGTCCAAGTTTGATGATTGTAAGTCTAATAGTTTTCTAGTTATGAGCCAAACAAAATCACAAAATAAAAAAGAAAAAACACCTGTAAAATGCAGAAAAATCATCCAATCATGATGAAAATCCCAGGTGCACAACTTCATATGGTGAAAAATAAGTGTATAAATTTTCAGACAAATCCATCCAACAGTTTCTGAGAAACGGTCCGGACAGACAGACAGACAGACGGACAGACAGACGGACATGGTGATTCCAATATACCCCCCTAAACTTCGTTTGCGGGGGTATAATAAATACCTCATTGCGAGGATTTAAATTGAATAAAGAAGGAACCTCCAATATATGATGGAGGGTACTACAGATGAGACCTTAAAAACTAGATCCTGTGTCATGGAAAGCATTGACACATCAAAGATCCTTCACTGCTCAAAGACCCCAAGTGCCGAATAAAGGTCAAAATTTAAAGCCCTTAATCAGTTTATGGTGACATCTCTACCTAATTGAAAAATTCTCAAATGGGACGTAAAACAACATTCAATCAACAATCCATTATGATTGCCAAGGGAAATAAATCTGGCTGAAATCATATCTATTGAAATATTTAAAACAAGCGATGACCTCTATTTTAGTTTATTAAAGAGACACATTAACACTTTGAACACAGAGATCTTCTATTAATGGTGAATTTTAATATCGTCCTAATCTGATGATTAGCAATGGCACTCAAAGTATAATTAAAATCATATAAATACCATTCTATAGAGTACATTCTTTGCTTTACAAAGCTTTTATATATCTTGATTCTAGAAAAAGAAAAAAAAGCTGCCCATCATAATTTTAACAGAAGTCCCACTAAAACACATCAAACTTTTTATATGTCTATTATTTATACAAAGAGTTGTCATTAACCATGAAGTATGGAAGCTGGGCTATACACGAGAAGTTTATTAGTAAAGCTGGCATGGAACAAAAAAGCAGCTACAACAAGACGTCAGAGTGTGTTCTAGGAACCACCACGATTACTGATAATTATCTGTCACCACTAGAAACACACGGGGGGTTAGAGTCGGGCGGGCGGTCAGTCCTGACAGGCCGCCATCGCCATGTTCTTCTCTTCCACCAACTCCTTCATGGTGATGTCCATCTTCTCCCGCGAGAAATCGTCGATCGGCAGGTCCTTGATGATCTCGTACGTGTGATCGGGTTTGGTGCGGACGGGAAAGCTGTAGATCAACCCCTCCTCAATGCCATAGGAACCGTCCGAGGGAACCGCCATAGACACCATGTTACCCTGTCATCAAAATTATGTACCAATAAAGTTAAACAAGTTTCATTTTTATCAATTTTTTGAAAAAAATTGTAAGGAGCCAAAATATAACATCAATTTTCAAATGAAATAAGTCTCAAAATAAAATACTAAGTACAGGAACCTATATACTAACTACTTGGTAAATAGGTCCCTGGTTGAGTACATGGAGGTATTAATTTGTAGTGACAGTTTTGAGAGACTGTCAATCATTAGTTTGCTCTGCCGTTTCTTTTTAAAGACAACACTCTAGACAGATCTTAAACTACACTGTGCGGCATCAAAATGCATGTGACCTACTTTCTTTCAAATTGTCAAGATACCACATATTAAATACATTATCGTTACAAAACATGACATTGGTTACCTCAGGAACTCCAAACCACCAGTCATGTACGTGGTCCACGATAGCTTTAGCGGCAGACATGGCGCTGGACAACTTCCTGGCAGCGATCACAGCGGCTCCTCTCTGCTGGACCGTCTGTAATAACATGTAAGAGGTTAGTCATTTTCATTACCAGGTAACTTTAACACGAGTACCCGGTATATGAATTAGTTCTTATCTGTACATGTTGTTACTTTGTACAAATCAAAAATAAGCATTTGTTTTAGCATCTAGAGTTTAAAGAATCTGCTCAAATATGTCACACAATGTAAGGAGAAAACCTTATACCTCTTACTTAAAGAGCAAACCAAAAAGAATTTTCATTAAATGTAGTTTTGTTTAACATTTACTTGCTTTTAAACTCATAAACTTTAAAAACACTACCTTGACGAAGTCGTTCTTGACCCAGTTATCATCCTTGATGGCGTCACGAGCCTTGACTTCTTCCCCCTTCACGTTGACGACGGCGTAGGTCAGATCTGGATACTGTGTGGATGAATGGTTCCCCCAAATCACACAATTACGTACAGCGCTGTTAGGGACTCCTACACGGGCCGCCACCTGTAAATAGACACCAATCAAACAGTCTGGAACAAAACTGTACGGGACCCCTAAACAGGTGGCCACTTATAAATAAACACTAGTAATCATATTCTGATAACCTTGAATTTTTCTCTTTTTCCAGTAAATTTACCTTAATGTTTTACTTCCCAATAAACTTATGAGTTTTTCAACTAAATTGTGTACACATAATGTATGTGTACTTATTAAAGTAAGCTTCATATACTTGGGGGTGGGTGGGTGGGTATATCTTACCTGTGCCTGAGCCCGGTTCTGGTCAGTATATCTTACCTGTGCCTGTGCCCGGTTCTGGTCAGTATATCTTACCTGTGCCTGTGCCCGGTTCTGGTCAGTATATCTTACCTGTGTCTGTGCCCCGTTCTGGTCAGCATATCTTACCTGTGCCTGTGCCCGGTTCTGGTCAGTATATCTTACCTGTGCCTGTGCCCGGTTCTGGTCAGTATATCTTACCTGTGCCTGTGCCCGGTTCTGGTCAGTATATCTTACCTGTGCCTGTGCCCGGTTCTGGTCAGTATATCTTACCTGTGCCTGTGCCCGGTTCTGGTCAGTATATCTTACCTGTGCCTGTGCCCGGTTCTGGTCAGTATATCTTACCTGAGCCTGTGCCCGGTTCTGGTCAGTATATCTTACCTGTGCCTGTGCCCGGTTCTGGTCAGTATGTCTTACCTGTGCCTGTGCCCGGTTCTGGTCAGTATATCTTACCTGTGCCTGTGCCCAGTTCTGGTCAGTATATCTTACCTGTGCCTGTGCCCAGTTCTGGTCAGTATATCTTACCTGTGCCTGTGCCCGGTTCTGGTCAGTATATCTTACCTGTGCCTGTGCCCGGTTCTGGTCAGTATATCTTACCTGTGCCTGTGCCCGGTTCTGGTCAGTATGTCTTACCTGTGCCTGTGCCCGGTTCTGGTCAGTATATCTTACCTGTGCCTGTGCCCGGTTCTGGTCAGTATATCTTACCTGTGCCTGTGCCCGGTTCTGGTCAGTATATCTTACCTGTGCCTGTGCCCGGTTCTGGTCAGTATATCTTACCTGTGCCTGTGCCCGGTTCTGGTCCAGCCTAGTCAGGGCGGTGAAGTTCTGGGGAGGGATGGAGGGGGCATACTTCTTACAGATGTAAGCGTTAGTGTTGGCTGGGTTTCCTACCACCACCACCTACAATGTAATCCATAAAACCACTAAAAACAAGAGATATGGAGGTTACCTAAAGAATTCATAATTACAGGTAGTGCTCAATAAATGGGCTACCAAAATATGCAACTACTGGGTGTGTCTGAATTCACAATTTTACAATGATCTCTTTTTTCAGGCTTGATTTTCTCGATTTCCTTTATTAAATAGAGTATAGAAAGAGTGGTCTACCTTGATATATATAATTAAAGTTTTCCCTTGATATTCTTTATTTGATTGGTTTTAATAGAGTTGTCTACCTTGATATAGTTTTTTAGATAAGGTTTTAGGAGAGATGTCTATCTTGATTTTCTATGTTTGAGAGGTACAGAGATGTCTACCTTGATATTGTTTGTTTGAGAGGGAGAGAGTTGTCTACCTTGATATTGTTTGTTTGAGAGGGACAGAGTTTTGTACCTTTATATTTTTCTTGGCCACTTTATCGATGGCCTGCCCCTGAGACTTGAAGATCTTGACGTTGGCGGCCAGGAGGTCCTTTCTCTCCATTCCCTCGCGGCGAGGCATGGCCCCCACCAACATCGCGACGTCTACGTCCTTAAAGGCCTCCATCTCATCACAGGAGGGGATCACCTCTACAAAACGGGTCAAGGTCATAGCTCTCAAGGTTATACAAGTCAGACAATTTACTACTCCATTATTTCACATGGTGTAGTTCTTTTGTATGCATTATTCATTGAGTAATATGGGCTACTGAATAAAAATATTGTAGTACTGTAATTTTATCTTTGATAAATAATTTCCCTTTAATAGGCTCAACCTCTGCAGATATTAAAATTTTACATAGTAATCTAAATATTTTCTGTAATATATTTCACTACAGTCACAGGATCTTCTTATCTTGTGTTTTAGTATTTGTTCGTATTCTGCATAGCAACGGTGTCTCGGTAAATATTATGTGTAACACACGCTGGAGGAAATAGTAACATAGGCATTCTATATTGAGTGTAATGTAGGCATAATAAGCCTATAGACTGTGATATATACGCTAGAGGTATTTAGTGACATGATAAGCCAATAGTACAATGTGTTACAGTGTGTTACATACGCTGGAGGAGGGGGAGGGAGCAGTCCATCAGCTCCATGACAACACCATTCAGGACCCCCATCATGGGAGCAATATCAAGGAGAACCAAAATGATGGGCTGAAAAATATAATTTCTCATGTTAAAATCAGACATTCAACTAAATATTTAATGTTGCTTACCCAAAAACATAGACACCAAGAAATTTAAATGATTCGACAATGCATTTTTAAAATTTCATTATTATATTGGTTATTAATTTATTTCTACAAACTGATTCGGATTTTCATTGAATTCCAATACCGGTACATTTTTGAAACAGAGAATGCAATAAGAGTTTGTACCTGGTCCTTGCCAAAGACATCTCCCCTGGCTACAGAGTAAAGGAGGGAATAGGCAATCTGACCAGCGGCTCCTGTAACGAGGACTCTCAGGGGTTCAGCCTGCAATAGGTCAAAGGTCAATAGGTCACAATTAGGTCTAAATCAACATGATCAATAAAGTTTTTTTTTTTAATCCTCATGTGGTAAATTATTCTGAATGATCAATAAATGTCAAATAAATAACATAATCAAGTGAGGGATTGATGGATTTAAAATTACTGTAAGACGTTCAATTACAGGGGACATCCTAATGTTGTAAGAGTGAAAAATTGAAAAGATAAACATTTTTAATTTAACAAAAGTAAAACAATATAAAATGTGCTTTTAAATACTAGTCCGAAAAATCTGACGTTTTTCTGGCTATTTTTACGATTTTGATATTTTACATGCCAGGAAAACGTCAGAACCGGCGCCATTACGAAAACTGGGAAATCGCCGCCTACAACCGGAGGCGGCATTCAGCGGTTGATTTTCGATACTTGTAAACCGAATTAAATGCTGAATTCACATATAATGAATAGTACAAACTCTTAAGTAGTCACCAACATCGTTTTTATGTTTCGTTTATGAAATTATTTAATACGATGAACACATTTTACCTGACTATAGATTTGTTTTCATTTCGTGCATTTTAAAATCGTGCAAGTTCTGAATCGGAATGAGGAGTGGTAATTTCTATTCATCGCTATTGGTGAGTTCTAGTAGCATTGTGCCATTGATAAATTGTGATTTCGGCATCTAATTCCGTTCCCAAGTATAGAAAATCAACTTCGGTTGAAGACGGTGAAATTCCCAGTTTTCGTAATGGCACCGGTTCTGACGTTTTCCTGGCATATAAAATATCAAAATCGTAGAAAAGCCAGAAAAACGTCAGATTTTTCGGACTATTAAATACAAGTGAAACACTGAATCCACTACTGTACTTCCTTGAATATTACGGGAGTGTTCTAACCGCTCAGACAGTAGAGTGACACCGAGACGTGTGTGTTTAATCGCGATCTTGCTTTCAATTAAAACCTTTTCTTCATTTTCATTTATCTAACATTACAGAAATATTGAGATCCGCCACAGTACACGGAAAGGTCACAAAGACACGCACCTACTAAATGGTTGACAGCTCGTTTCTAGGATTTTGCTGTCATAATCACACTTCATTCCGCAATGACAGTCAAATATTTTATCGTCTGAAGCAGAAAAATACATTCTGCAGCCTAAAACAAACAAGAAATCCTTACTTACCATTCTGTCTGTTTACCGGTTTCTTTTTCCGTAGCTCACGAGAAGAGGATGAAAGTTCAAGGTCAGAATTATAATTGAAACCGGTATGATCACAATGTGTAATTCCGGAAGAAGGAAATTTTTTTTCCAATGCAATATGGGGATTTAAAAAAAAATCATTTAATTACGTGATTAAGTTTCAAACAGGAAAAAAAGAAAATAATCATAAAATTCTTATTAAAATTGGACGTGTATACAGGTACAAAAGTAAAAGCATTACGTGTTTGTGTAACTGTTTATATCGATTAAATGGCCCCGTCAGTGACACAGAGGCCAGACGTGACTGACAACACGAGGTCGAGTTATTATTGACACGATTATTCTTTAACATCCCCCGCTCTCCCCAGAATTTAGTATCGAAAAAGTCAACGTTGAGAATTTTTTTTAATATTCGTTTGTGAGATTCTAACCTCACCCCCCCCCCCCCGCAGCTTTTGCCAAGAGCTTCAAAGTTTCTCAAATGCAAGTCAAATTCAAAGGACCATCGTCAGAATTGTTGGTATCCAAAGAAATGTCTTGTCAAAAAGGAATACATATCTGAAACCTAAAAGCCCTACTAGTAATTATTTAAAAGTTATGGACAAATTTTGTTTCTTTTTGTTTGTCTAAAATTAAGTGAGTACATGTTTACAGTTCCTAAAGCCATGGTCAAAACTCAAAAGGTCAACATATTTAAAGTTATTCATTGAAAGGTCGTGTCAGAATGAATACACTGAAAACCCTCGCACTAACTGTTCAAAAGTTTTGGCAAGGTTAAAGTTAGGAATTTTTTGGTAAGAGTACTTGGTCAAACTTCAAGGTCTTTGCTTCGTTGGGGGAGTTCCACAAAATTTGATTTCTGGACCCTGACCTTGGAGTTTGACCTACATTTACAAAAAAAAAATAATTCATACTTCACATCTCGTATGAATTTTGACAAGACCTTTGAGTTGGTATAAATATTTTTGACCTTGACCTACGATTTTGACCTACTTTTTACAAAAACCTTGGTCATAACTTCTGAACAGATAGAACTAGGGTTTTCATATTTCACAGGTATACTCCTTGTAACAAGACCTTCCCTTGGATACTTTTTAACTTGAATTTTGGAGTTTGACATGCATTTGAGAGAATTCTCACCCTCGCCATACGGGGGCATCAGTGTTTCACAAACACGTCGATCTTGTTTACTTTTAAATCTTAACCTTTGAAAACTTGGACTTTCATATAAATGCATGATATCATATAAGAATTAAACTAATTTCAATCTTTACCACAACCTGCCAAAGGGGTTGGGGTGGGGGCATCAGTATTTACTTAAACAATAAAATGTTTCCGCGTAAGCGGGTTATGTAAATTTTTTCTGCAATAGCTGCGACCGTTCATTCCAGTAATAACAAACAAAGAAAGACATTTTATTGTTTATATTTATATCTGGTTAAATATTCATTTAAAGTAGGATTAAAAAGATTAATTATTGTATTAATGATGCGAGCATCTTTATACGTTTCATTGATGGAACAGCCACTGATCAAGAAATCTGTACTGGCAACATGCCGACTGTAGTTCATGCAGTGATAACCGCAATGGGTTTTCTTAAGAAATAAAGGAGAAAATAATCAGTGGATGTAAATATAAACTCATATCTTGTTTCAATATTTAGCAAAAACTTACCTCGCCAAACACAAGCACGTACGTACAAAGCATCGATTTTGAAAGTAGCCATTTATTATTTTTAGCCGGGCTCATTGCTCGGAGAGCAATGCCCGGCTATTGTGACGGTGAGCAACAGAAAAAGCTGCTTCTTCACCGCCAAACTGAGCTTACGAGTAAAAATATAGTACGTACACCCAGCCGCTGTTGAGAAAACAATCCATTCAAACACCTTAAAAATAGTAAATCGAATATTTTTATCAAAATATTAAATTGTTTAATATTTTTCCTGGCTCCTTTGACTGATATTTTACAAAGCAATTCAAAAGGTGCGAAAGTTTTCACCAGGTATCCCTGTCTGCGTCATATTCTATAAATAACGGTTGTACTTTCAGGCTAGTTAACACACAGGGGACATCATTAATGACTTGATGCAAAACTCCCCGCTGAGGACACATCAGTCCAGAGTCGTTTGACCTTAATTAATCTTGCTGCATCGGAGTTTATTTACTTCTGTTTGTATATAAAACGCCGAAACGATACATGTGATAAATATTTTACGTTGTTAATTTCTAGCTATATTTTATTTAATTTTCAAAACTTTTTAATACTTATCATGCCATTTAGATATTTTTGTGTGCAACATATCCTCTAAACGTCTGAACATGATTTTAAACTGTCACCACGGTCTTTTTTTATTAACCTGTAAATGAGCACGGCTTTCAGTACTTCTGAGTACTTTGATTTTTTACTTACCTGAAAAAGTTGACAAGCAAAATAAAAAAGGACAAATTCCTTGCTGTAGTAAACAGGGGCCAAACAGTCTTTCAATGAAAATTTCAACAGTCAAAGTAGTGTATGGAAAAAGGGGGAAATGCCCCCCTTGACACCCCCCCCCCCCATTGCGTGCCTGAAACAGCATGGCATTTATCTCTCTTTAACTCATGTATGATGTCTAGCGTATGGAAATTATAAAATCAGTAATAATCGGAATCGAAATAGTTTAATTTGTTTCATAATTTGTTTCAGCCATGATCGTAGAAACTCGGCGTGGGTGGGGCATGGGGTGCTCAATCTATACATGTAGCATATATACTATGGAAAGCAAGGCTACAATTAAAGCTTCTCTCCCATCAAAAATAACGTCTGATGACCTTTTTGGGAGTTCAAAATACCCCAAATGAAAAGTTGGTGTGCCCCCCCCCCCCCCAACTGAAATTACTTCCTATAGGGGGTTGTTGTTATTTGATATAACTTAATAATGTCAGTGCATGACTTGAGCATCAATTAATATTGCAACAAGTTTTTATGGCCATGATGTAATCAAAAGACCCGGGGTTATATTTTTACACCGTCCGACCGTCTGTCTGTTTGTCCGCAAAATCTTTTATCTTGCCCATAACTTTTGAGTGCGTGGGGCCATGACTTTTATATTTCAAAGGTGTATTAAAATTTCTTTTGACAAATCCTTCATTTTGGTACCACCATATTTGACCCTTTGACCTTGAAGTTTGACACATTTTTACCACGCCCCAACATTGGCCATAACTTTGAACAGGTGTCGCTAAATAGAGCTCTAAAACTTCACTTATTACTGTGCAAAGACTTTTCAATGGGTATAAACATTCATGATCTTTTGACCGTAATATTGGAGTGAAACATGTGGTGTTAACGAAGAGTGTTCAAGATCACAAGATCAAAAATCCATACAACGATACAAAATAGGAGCAGCGCAAACAAAGACCCCCAAAACATCAGTGGTGGGATCAGGTACCATGGGGGAGTGGGCATTCCCTGTCGAAATTTTTTTAAAGAAAATAACTTTGGACATATCTTTTAAACAGTTAGCACCAGTGTTTTCAAATATTTCACAGTTGTATTCCTTGTGACAAGACCTTCCTTTGGATACTAACAATTTTGACCGGCAATTTTGCAAAGATAGACATTTGTTACTATACAGTTTTAGAATTCAGAGGATTTAAAACTAACTGTAACAAACTAACAATCTTGTTGAGTTAGTTTTAAATTCTCTGAATTCTAAAACTTTAATGTAACAAATTTTCAATGCATTGAAAATTGAAGGTTTTATTTTTTGTTGGTTTAGCCCCCCTTTCAGTAAGCCCCCCCCCCCCCCCACACACACTTTCAATTTGCTTCTGACGCATATGTGTATGTTGACTTAAAGGGGCATATAAAGTTTGACACTAATTTCATTAAAGTGAGGTCAAAGGAAAAGCCAAGGTCAAAAACTGTTGAAAAGCTCTCATCAGTGAAAAAAATATTGCAAGTGGTTTCTTTAAAATTGACTTAAACACAAATGGATAAAAATGAGGTCAAGGTCAAATAAAAGGTCAAGGTAAATAATGATGATACACTTGAAATGCTTACCTCAATATCTATCAGCTTATGATGTTTGACACTAATTAAGGAAATTGAGGTCAAAGTCAAAGCAAAGGCCAAGGTTTAAACTGTTGATGCAGTTGCATATCTCTCTCATCAATATGTATCAACATATTGAGTTTGATAAAAATATCTAGATGTCTTTAGTTAAAACTGACTTAAACATAATTTGATAAAAGTGAGGTCGAGGTCAAATAAAAGGTCAAGATCAAACTAGTTGATGCAGCTGAATTGCTTACATCAGTATGTATCAGCATATGAAGTTTGACAGTGATTTAGGAAAGTGAGGTCAAGGAAAGGTCATTGAAGTTTGATAAACATATCTTGAATGGTATCTTTAAAACTGAGCAAAACACTGAATAAAGATAAGCGAGGTCAAGGTAAAGATCAAAGGAAAGGTCAAGGTAAAAAAAAATGTTGATGCAGTTGAAAAGCTCTCATCAGTATGAATCAACATGTGAAGTTGATAACACCATCTTGAATCTTTAATGGTATATTGTAAAACTGAGTTAACACTAATTTAAGAAAAGTGAAGTCAATGTCAAAGGAAAGGTCAAGATAAAAAAAATGTTGATGCAGTTGCATAGCTCTCATCAATATCTATCAGCATATGAAGTTTGATAAAATATCTCTTATAGTGTTTCTTTGAAACTTAGCTTTGAACAGAACTAAAAGCAAAGTGTGACGGAAGGACAGAAGGACAGCTAGATGGAAGGCCAAATTCATGGCGGGGCATGAAAATAAGATATCTGCTGGTAAATTTGACCCTCCCCTCAGCCTCCTTAAAACTTTAAATATGTAAGAGGTTTGGAAACCCCAGGGGTGGGGTCTTCCTTGTATGTCACTAAGATACTCTCTGGTGAATGGTAGTATCACAGTCTTATGAGGAGCTCGAATGTCCTGTCTGTTTTTTTTTTTTTTTTTTTTTTTTTTGTAATACATGTATTTTTTAGCTCTGAGTAATTGACAGTTTCACCTGTGTTAATCAATATATAGATAGGTAATTTCTTTCTTATAATTATCGCATACCAAAATGTGCACCTTCTACTGGACATTTTCGGTTGGGTGAACTTCTACTGCACTATCGATAACGGATTAAAAAAGTATGGCAGCAATAAAAAGCAATTATGAAATAAAATATACAAGCCCCGTAGTTTAAAATGGCGGGGTTTTTTTAACATTCAGTTTACAGCACCTAACGTTTTATAGCAGTTCTGAATTCGATTAGTAAATTAGTTTTTCCTTCATCAGTGATCTACAATATTTTAATTCAGATCATTATGCCTTGAGTAACATTATTAATAAACGCCATTTAAAACTAATGAGCTTGTATTATTTCTAATATATTCGATCAGTGCTTACTATCAGTTCAAGATATATTACTGTAGTCAGCGGCGACTTACACAAATTGTTCCGACGAAAATAGTACCATCATGATAAGTAGATACAACATATTGGCTCATGAGAAGAATAATGCTGTGTATGTCATGCGTAAAAGAAACCAAAATTAATGAATTTTTTTCTCCAAAGATCACTTTCCCCCCGAATAGCAAATAAAAAATATTCCTACGCTCGCTCCCTCTTCAGCTTTTTTTCTGTAACATGTTTGCTAACAGAATATCTAGTTCATTCTACGATTGATATATTTTCACCGATGAATTAATTATACTATAATCTAACAATTGTATAAAGTTCATGTTAATTGTTAATTATCATATAGTTTCCTCTTAGAGAGTAAAAAATTAATCATTCTGTGTGTGGATTATTATATGACGGAATTTTCAATCCCTTGTCGGATTCTGCTTGTGTGAAGACGATGTAGGGATAGTTATTTAATGTATGACAAAATCCGAACCGGGTTTGAGATTTCTAAGTTGAAAACTGATTTCATGTTAAAGTTCAGCATATCATTTTATGTAGAATTTGAATAATATAAGTAAGAATGAAGTAATGAATTTTACATTGAAGTCTATGGGCAGTGCATGTTTTTATAAGATATTGTAAAAAGCAATTTGAATTTCAAAGAAATCTCTTGGTGAAAATATGCATAAACTCCCTCTT